>NC_012871.2:31141040-31401108 GCF_000003195.3 Sorghum bicolor
CGCCGCTCTCGTCGCTGCTCGGGCTGCGACAGCGGAGGGTCGGGCCCGCGTGCATGAGGCCGCCCTCGCTTGGGAGTGCGAGCGCGATGCGACCGATGCCTTGGCCCGCCAGATCGTCGAGGCGGAGCAGCTTCTCGTCCTACATGCCTTGCCCGACGTCGGAGCCACATCCTCCGGATCGACTGGTCCTAGCATGTCTCACACCGCGGTCATCTGGCACGATCCGGCCAATCCGCTCGTGACTCAGCTCCACTACCAGGCCGGGGGTGTCTAGAACATCCGCTTCGTCCCGGTCGTCGTCGAGCCCGAGTTGCCCTCCTACGCCTGCTGGAGGGACTTGGTCCTCCTCACCCTTTGCCGCTACGCCCTCGACGAGCACGTCCTCCTCGACGCCTCGGTCGCGGTCCAGACCCCCGTGTGGCTGCGTCTCGACAACATCGTCCTCTCCTGGGTCCTCGGGACGATCTCCCTCGACCTCCACGATCTCGTCCGCAACACTCCGAGCGCACGCGGGGCCTGGCTGGCGCTCGAGGGCCAGTTCTGGGCAACGCCAAAGCCCGGGCTCTGCGGCTCGATGCAGCTTATGTACCTTCGTCCAGGGCGATCTCTTTGTCAGCGAGTTCTGCCACTAGATGATCGCTCTGCCGTCAGATGAAGGGCATGGCGGACTCTCTCGGCGACCTCGGCTGGCCCGTGGAGGACCGCATCTTGGGTGAGTCGTGCTGTTGTCGTGAAATGAAGCACCGCCGCAGGCCATGGTGGGGAGGGGGCGCCGAGATGCCAGAGGTAGGGAAGGGGCGCCGAGATGCCAGAGGTAGGGAAGGGGCACCAGGGATGCTGCTGCGGGCCATGGGGGGAGCAGGCGCCGAAGGGTGGCTGTGCCATCACAACAAGGAGGCCGCATTGCCACCGTCGTGAGATCCATAGGGTTCTGAGGTCACGTGCCACCGTGTGCGTGAGACGGGGTGGAGCTGGCGAGGGTGGGCGATGCGCCGCCGGGTGGGGATGGAGACACCGAGTGGTTGTGGGATCTACCGAGGTAGGTGCGATTTCAAAATGAATGTGTATAGAGAGAGAGATTGACAGGAGGAAGGCTGATTTGGTTTGGTGCGACCAGGTGGGGTGGGGTTGGGCAGGTCGATGGATGTTGGTCTGGTGGAACTGTAGTCTGGTCTGGTGGAACTGTAGTTTGGTCTGGGGCTTCTAGTATCTATTATTATATATATATTACTAGGTGTAGACTAGCGCTGCCGTGAGGGTATATGGTTATACTTATTTTATATAGTACTACAGTGGTAGTTTAGTAATATATTAAAAAGTATGGTCTCTTGAAAAAAATAACGTACGAAGATTTGAAGAATCTTAAATTGAGTATATAAACATACTCAAACTGATAAATTAGTATGAACACGTACGTAAGTTTATTGAAGATGGGAGTAGCTACTCTCGGGACTATAGAAAATAAATAAATAAATAAATAAATAAATAAATAAATAAATAAATAAATAAATAAATAAATAAAATGTTAGGTGACTGGATATCTGGAAGGAATTGAGACTGGTAATAGCAGGATTTGGAGAGGATTTAGCAAGAACAGCACGAGGTTGGGGAGGAACACGGCCAGATTCCGTGAGATACTCGGATTATTCGGGAGACAGTTACAGAATAGTGTTCCTCGTTACCTACTCGGTTACCACGGCACAGCTTATATACCCGCTGGCCTCAAGCCACCTACGGCACCCACACCTACCAGCCTATTACAGAGATGGGCCACGGCCCATGGGTTGTAACACTTCCCCCTGCTAACCAACAGCTTGTCCTCAAGCTGTAGCAACTGACGAACGATACTCCTCCATAGTCATCAAATGTTCAGACATCATCCCAGCATCTTCCCAGGTGGCCATCTCCGATGGAAGACCAGTCCATTGGATCAGAAACTGAGGAACCACCGTATCTCCTCGTAACACCGAACGTTTGTCCACAACACGGCGAGGCCAGAAAATCTGTGCAGGATCATAGCAGACAGAGGACAAGTCTGAACTTACTGACACCGTAGCTGGCACATGTTGCTTTAGCTGCGACACATGTACGACTGGATGTATCTTCGCATCGACTGGAAGATCCAGCCTGTAAGCCACCTGCCCCACTCGTTGTAATATCTTGTATGGACCATAGAACCGGAAGGATAGCTTCTGGTTGGACCGTGAAGCTACCGTTGACTGAACATAAGGCTGCAGTTTTAGAAATACGGAATCGCCCACTGCAAACTGTCTTTCAATCCGGTGTTTATCAGCTTGTGATTTCATACGCTGCTGAGCTCTGAGCAATTGTTGCTTGATCAATTGAGATAACAGTTCACGATCAGTCAGCCACTGCTCCAAATCTGGTATACTACACAGCTGCAAGTTTGAGATGCCCAACTGTCTTGGTGTATAGCCATACAGAACTTCAAATGGTGATTTGCCAATAGCTGAGTGAACTGTCGTGTTGTACCAGAACTCCGCGACTGAAATCCACTTGTGCCATTGGCGAGGACAAGAATGCACTGTGCATCTTAGAAACCCTTCGACACATTGATTGAGACGTTCCGTCTGGCCATCGGTTTGTGGATGATAGGATGAGCTCATCATAATTTGGTGTCGGACATCTTGAACAGTTGTTGCCAAATGGCACTTGTAAACACCCGATCCCTATCCGAAATTATGGTCTTGGGCAGTCCATGGAGTTTGTACACATTGTTCATGAAGACTTGAGCAATCTGTAACGCAGTGAAAGGATGTTTTATTGGTATGAAATGACCATACTTTGTGAACTTGTCGATCACCACCAACAATGCATTGTAGTTGTCAGATGGTGGAAGCCCTTCAATGAAGTCCAGACTGATAATCTCCCATGCCTGATCTGGTATTGGTAGAGGTTGCAACAGCCCTGGTGTTTTGATGCGTTCAGTCTTTGCTTGTTGACATATTTGACATTGTCTAACAAAGTCATGAACTGACTGCTTCAAACTAGGCCAAGCAAATAGTTGTTTGACTCGTGCATATGTTGCACTGACTCCAGAATGCCCTCCTAGCCCACTGTTATGCAATGCCACCAAAATATGATTCTGGGCAATTTTGTTGTTGCCCACCCATACTCTTCCTTTGTACTTGAGTACCCCATTCTGTAATTCAAAATTCTGATGACTTCCAGGAGTCAGAGCCAATTCCACTAGGAGCTGTTTGGCATGGTCATCATCTTCATACCCTTCCTGCAACCTCTGTATCCAAGTAGGTATGCATTCTGATATGGCTTGCACATTACCCTGGTGGTCACATCGGGATAGAGCATCTGCAGCTGCATTATTTACTCCTTTCTTGTACTGAATTGAATATTGGAGATCCATGAGTTTGATCAATGCTTTGTGCTGAAGCTTAGTAGAAACTCTCTGCTCAGTAAGATGTTGAAGGCTCTTGTGATCTGTTCTAATGACAAAGTGCTGATGTTGCAAATATGGCCTCCACTTCTCAATTGCAAGCAGAATGGCCAAACATTCTTTTTCATAGACATAAAGCCTGGTTCCTGGGTCCTAGAGCCTTGCTCAAGTAAGCCACTGGATGATTATTCTGCATCAACACCGCTCCAATGCCAAGATCACTGGCATCTGTCTCCACCACAAATTGTTGTGAAAAGTCTGGTATTGTCAATACTGGGGCTTGCATAAGTTGTTTCTTCAATATCTCAAATGCGCTATTGGCAGCAGGGGTCCATTGAAATTGTGCATTCTTCCTCAACAAATCAGTTAGTGGTTTACTGAGTAGCCCAATGCTTTATAAACTTTCTATAGTAACCAGTTAAGCCCAAAAACCCTCGAAGTTGTTTGGCTGTTTTTGGTGTAGGCCACATACTGACTGCCTGAATCTTAGAGCTATCAGTTGCAACACCAGCCTCTGAAATAACATGACCCAAGTATTCCACAGAGTTGGTTGCAAAAGAACATTTAGACTTCTTAATCAAGAATTGATGCTTTTCCAGAATTGCAAACACTTGCTTCAGCAATGCTATATGCTCATCCAGAGTCTTAGAATAGATTAGGATATCATCCATGAATACCAATACCCCTCTTCTCAACAAGTCAGCAAAGATTTCATTCATGAAGCTTTGAAAAGTGGCTGGTGCATTAGTCAGTCCAAAGGGCATTACCAGGAATTCAAAAAGACCATTGTGTGTTCTAAATGCTGTCTTATACTCTTCCCCAGTAGCCATACATATTTGATGATACCCAGATCTGAAGTCTAACTTTGTGAACCATTTAGAGCCAGCTAATTCATCTAGCAACTCATCTACCACAGGCATGAGATGTTTATGTTTGACAGTAATAGCATTCAAGTGCCTATAATCAATACAAAATCTCCAGGTACCATCTTTTTTTCTAACAAGTAACACAGGTGAAGCAAAGGAACTGTTACTTGGTCTAATCACGCCTTGTGATAACATTTGTTTCAATTGCTTCTCAATCTCTGTTTTCTGAATTGGAGAGTATTTGTATGGTCTCACCTTAACTGGTTGAGCTCCTGGCACTAAAGGAATTTTATGATCAGCAGATCTTGATGGAGGTAGTCCAGTGGGTTCAGCAAATAAATGAGTGTACTGATTCAGGACTTCAGACACCCTTGATAGTACTTCTTGTTCATCTGCCGGTTCATGATCAACCGAGAGAGTAGATTCTTGGTAGGGTGAAGGCACCCTCATCTGAATACAATGAGATACAGCTCCATTCCTCAATAAGCCTTTAAGCTTGTGAACACTGACAGGAGTGCAGGTACTGTTATTGTCCACTACCCCATGCAACTTTATGCTTTTGCCCTGCTGGCTGAATTGAATGGTCTTGAGCTTATAGTCAATGGTCATAGGACTGAATTCTTCCAGCTAGTCTTCACCCAGAATCAAATCATAACACTTGAGAGGAAGTACTCTTGCATCAGAGACAAATTGGTATCCTTGAATGAACCATTGCAACCGGTGGACTTTCTTGTCGCTGATCATCAAACCTCCATCTGCTGCTCTAAATGTACTTGGTTCACAAGCAGTTGTAACCAAATTCAGCTGTTGCACCAACTGCTCACTGACAAATGTCCCCACACTACCAGAATCCACAAGTATCAGCACCTTGTGCTTGCCAATTTGAGCTAGGAGTTTCAGTGTTTGCCTGGCAACTTGCTGTGGACTTGAAGTTGCTTGTAGGGCCAAAACTTCCTGCTGTGGTGTTTCTTCCCCGTCACTATCCTGATCTTCTATATTATCCACAATATCCAATGCATCTAGGATTTCTTCCAACACATGCAGAGAAATATGAGGAGGGCACTGGTGTGATGGATTCCATTTCTCACCACACTTGAAACACAATCCATTTCTCCTTCTGAAGGATTTGAGACTGGCCAGTTTGTCATATAAAAGAGGGACGGAGAGAGAGAGACTGCAACTTTGGCCCAAGCTAGATGCTGAAGGGATGGGCTAGGCCCTTGATCTTCTGCTTGAGTCCCAAATGGGGTAGAAGGCCCCTCTCTCTACATAAAGGAGACTCCGACTTTGGATAAGTAAGCATCCTAGGTTCTTGATCATCCCTATTTTAGAGGGATCCTTTCCTATCACAAGTTACAATAGGTACGACTTCCTAACAATCAACTCCAGGAGACTCTGAATTTCAAAAAAAAGGAGACTCTGGACTGGGAACTATTTTGGTACAGAGGGAGTACTAACTTGAAATTTTATTGATGTCATTGTCGGGTACCATAAACCGGGATACCCTAACTAAGAGGGAAAAAAGCGGCAAAAGAAGACCTTAGGATCAACAACATCCACTTCCCCTCGGCTCAGCATGAATGCCCGGACCAATGAGATAACAAGCGACTCGCCCAAGCCTTGGCCTCGAGCGCAAGTAGCGACTCGCCCGAGCCCTGGCCTCGAGCGCAGTCAGCGACTCGCCCGAGCCCTGGCCTCGAGCGCAGTCAGCGACTCGCCCGAACCCTGGCCTCGAGCGCAATCAGCGACTCGCCCGAACCCTGGCCTCGAGCACAAGTAGTGACTCGCCCGAGCCCTGGCCTCGAGCGCAATTAGCGACTCGCCCGAGCCCTGGCCTCGAGCGCAATTAACGCCCCGCTCGAGCCCCGGTCTCGGTGATAGGCTTCTCACGCAAGACGACCGTACCATTGACGTGACGCGGGCCATACTTCCTCCCTTACTGCAGCAGGAGATGACCCCCACTATTCCAACAACTCCCGTTCCCGTAACACCTTACCCACGCCACTGTGGGTGTGGCTCGATAGAAGAAGGGATGGGAGGCGTTAACTTATGCCACTGTTGCCGTACTTAGGTAGTCACTATTCTTCAGCAAAGGACGGGGGACGAGGCCTCAGAAAGGATCGCCACGACCCAGAATAGGGCTCGACGACATGATCAACAGGGACAACTATCTGTTGCCGTTACCTCAAGGACGCGATGGCCAATGACTATAGTCCCGACAACGTAACTCTTCAGTACACCAGGAGTAGTAAATACAACTTACACATGTAAGCCTCACTTCCCCTTATGGCTATAAAAGGGGAGGCAAAGCACCAACTAGAGTCAAGTCGAACACAATCAACACACCCACCAGCTCAAGCACGAGCACTTTGACATCCTCTAAGCCGAGATCTGGGACAACTTCCCTCTCTCGCGGCTAGCTTGTACCCCCTACTACAAGCACTTTCAGGTGCAAGATAATACAGGATCCGACCTCAATGGATGTAGGGCAGCGTGAGCCCGAACCAGTATAAATCCTTTGTGTTCTTCTTTGTTGTGGACTCCTTCATAGGCCGGCAATATAGGCGCCGGGTAAGGGAGGCCACAGCAAAGGACACGGCCAGCAGTGGCTAAATCTTGTTAGTTTGAAACAAATAATAATCAGGGAGGATTTTTAAGATCTAGTCTATGTTAAGAAGGAAAGGCACCTGGACTATAAAGGCTATAAAGGTTGCAGTAGGTTTGTAATCAGTTTTTATCGAAGGAAATAGAATCTCCCTGAGAAGGGCGGGTTCTTCCCTTCGACGGTGCCACGTGCGCTTCAGCCGTGGCCGTCGCCGGTGAACCCTTCGCTCCATTGCCCCGGTATCCCTTGCGCTCCAATTCTCAGTCCAGCCAACTCCTCCACTCTCCCTTGCGTTCTCCTCAGTGGCAACGCCGTATCAATTTGGTATTAGAGACCATCTCCGATGCATCGACCTCTCGGTCCGACACCTCCTCTGTTCCTGCGGCCATGGAAGAGAAACTGGATCGCATCTTGGGGCAACTCACCACCATCACCAATCGACTCAACTCCCATGACTCCCGTCTTGCGCGCGTGGAGGGTGGTAAGCCCGTTGCTGGGTTGGGCGCCGCCGGGGAGGATGAAGCGACGGACGACCACCGCACCGACGCAGACGACACAGACCAGGGACTTCATCGCGACCACGCCTGGGTGGACTTCCGCGAGCGCGCCCTCCGCGATCGCGACTCCTTCGGTCCGCGCGGCCGCAACTTCGACCGCGACTTCTACGGCCGCGGTGCGCGTGACTCGGACGACCGAGGCGGGCGCGGCTTCGACGACTGGGACGCACACGACTTCGGCGCCGGCGGCGGTCGTTTCTCCGACGGTCGTGGCGACCGCGGGTATGCAGACTGCGGTGGGTGCGGCTACTTTGACGACCGTGGGTACGACGATCGCGCTGGGCCCCGCTACAACGACAGCCGCGCCTACGACGATCGCGATTGCCGCGGTTTTGGTCGATTCGGCGGCAGCGGCTGCGAGATTGGACGCGCGGGCCGTCATTCTGGACGCAGCGGGCGCGACTACGACCGGGACTACGACCGCTTCATCGACTGTCACCGCGAACCTCACCGTCCACCCAAAATCCCATTCCCCACCTTCGACGGTGAGTCGGATCGGCTGACCGGGCTCAACAAATGCGACAACTTCTTCCGTGGCCATCAGGTTCCTGAAGATGAGAAGGTCTGGATGGCATCGCTGTACGTCAATGGCACCGCGGCGGACTGGTACTACCAGATGGAACGTGACTTCGGCTTGGTGCCGTGGCCACGCTTCGTCGACTTCGTCAACCTCCACTTCGGGCCACCGATCCGCACCAATTTGATGGCGGAGATCAAGGCGCTGGTCCGCACGGATACTGTGGAGGCATACTCACGCCATTTCCAGGCTCTGCTCGCGTGTTGCACCGACCTCGCCCCATGGACGGTGATCGACCTCTACACTGGGGGTTTGGGCCAACCGCTCGCGCATGACGTCGAGATGTAGTACCCCGTCGACCTCCAGAAGGCCATGAGCCTCGCGCGGGCGTTCGAGCAGCGTCACACGGAGTCCTCTGCTGTCAACAGCTCGATAGCACCGAAGGGCTCCGGCCGCCGCGCGATCGTGTCGGCCTCCTCCACCGTCGCCCCAGGTGGCCCTCCGCCAGACGGCAAGCCGGAGGGCCCTCGGTCACGCTTCCGCCGTCTTACGCCGGTGGAGATGCAGGAGAAACGCCGCAATGGGCAGTGCTATTTCTGCCCGGAACCCTACAACAAAGAGCACCAGTGCGCCGCCAAGGGCGTCTTCCCCTTGGACTTGGCGGATGACGAAGATGACCCCCTCAGCGAAATCAACGACCTGGAGATTTCTCTCCACGCCCTAACTGGCCTTAAGGCCATGGATTCCATGTTGCTGCAGGTCACGGTGGGCGAGGCACAGCTGCGGGCGCTGGTGGACACCGGCTCCACGCACACGTTCATCCAGTTCGCGCTTGCGCAGCGCCTGGGACTCACCGTCACGCCGAGAGCAGGCCTCAACGTCATGGTGGCCAATGGTGATCGGGTATGCAGCCCAGGCGTCTGCTTGGCTACTCCGGTCACCATCGGCGGCGAGGCATTCTCCATCGACTGCTTCGCGCTTGACATGGGCGGCTTCGACTTGGTCCTTGGTGTCCAGTGGCTCAGGACGCTGGGGCCAATCGTCTGGGACTTCGGCTCCCTAGTGATGTCGTTCTGGTACAACATGATGACGCTGAGCCTCGTCATGAGGCTCTCCTGCCCCAGCCGTTGCGCGGGAGACGCTCGGGACATCATGTGAGAGCAGCCCGGCGTGGGTGACAGAGGTCCATGATCCTTGACCCCGTTTCCAGGGGCAAGACGCCCCAGGATCTCCTCCCTCATCAGATGGCCCACACCCCTGGCTCACGACGAGCCAGGGAGAAGACTCGTGGAACCGCAAGCTCCGCTCCTAGGCCCAGCAGGTGGGACGACACGACCCCCTGTCCCGCCACAGCCGAAGGGCAGGGCTCTAGCTTTGCTGCAGCCTAAGGAGGGGGACCCAGGTGCCTCGACTTCGCAGCTCCTTCCCCCGTCGCCCTCAGAGCCTGAGGTGACGGAGGAAGGACCCGCGACTGCACCTTTCACGCTCCCTTACGGGCTCAAGAATGCAGCCGCAGCTTACGCCTCTTCCGCAAGCACTTTGTTAAGTGCGTATGCGGATCTCCCGGGCCACGACGTGAGGTCTACTCTTGACCTCATCGCCACCCCACCCGCGTCCACCTACCCCGAGGAGGATTCCTCGGACGAGGGCATGTGGGCTGGCGCGGACTTCTCCGGCCTCGCCAATTGTTTTGCAAACTTCTGCTTGGCAACAATCTGTTTCACATTCAATTCTATCATCGCAGTTAGATTACTTAGGAGTAAAACTGGGTGCCCATCTTAATTAATTTGGATTGCCAGAATTTATATTGTTAGTATCAGCTTCTAGCCTATATGAAATTTGCAGTCTCATAGATCAAATGTTTGGGATGTAAGTTGTGAATTATGCATTTTTCATTTGTTGCAGAGCTAATTTCTTATCCATAGTAAGAGATCAAAAGGAATGATTTCTCATATGTAAGCTGTCTTGATGTTGTAGGCTGACCCACACTGCTCATACAAAGTCACTTCTCGTGCTTCACTAAGTGATGCGGCAAGCAGATTCTTTTTATTGTGCTCATCAGAGGTAATCTTGTTGTACCTATGTACATTGATCCATGCATGACTTCATGCTGTTACCCTTTTTCCTGTTTGCTACATCATATTGATTGCTAAAAGCTAATATGTGATATGGATTGGGTTGGGTATGATTACAAGAACTGATGGGTAAAGCACTCTGCCATCTAACTGTTGGCTCTTCACTGTCCATGGTATAGAGGTTCTGAAGTCTAGTTGATAAGGGATCAGTGAACTTTTGTCTATTCTTTGCTTAACTTAGATAATGAGATATACAGGGTCAACTTTATTTACTAACATACAAATCCTGAGTTACGTGACAGCTTACTGAGGCACCACGATTTGCTTGATTCACTGATAACCATGAAGTTATGTTTGATATTGCTCTCCCACATTGTTGGTGGCTATAGCTTACTGATGATCGTCTTGTAGTACAAGCATTTTGGTTTTTATCCCATGGACTGTCAGTCCAAAGTTTTATATTTCTAAGTTCCTGTCCAAGGACCATCTATCGATCCCAATGGTCAGTGAAGCTCTTGTTGTTGCTTATAATTCTAAGTGCTACCTTATTATATAGCATGCAGTTATTGTTGGAATTTCTGAATTGGATTATTGGGCCAACCCTAGAAGGGTGGAAGTATAGCAGTCATACATGGGCCTCATGGGCCTAATACATAGGGCCCATGGGCCTAATACACACATACTCCAACACCCCCCGCAGTCTGAACTATCGGCGCAATGGAGTTACAGACTGGACATGAAAAGAAGCACACACACGAGCCCCCCACAGACGCAACTAGCTATCAGTGATGTTGAGGCTGGAGCGAAACTTAGTGAAGGTCGAGGACGGGAGGCCCTTGGTGAAGATGTCGGCGAACTGGGAGGTGGTCGGGACGTGGAGGACCCGAACATCGCCGATGGCGACTCGATCACGGACAAAGTGTAGATCGATCTCCACATGTTTGGTCCGCTGGTGCGGCACAGGGTTGGTGGAGAGGTACACCGCACTCACGTTGTCGCAGTAGACCAGCGTGCTCCGGGAGAGGGCTATGGAGCTCGGCGAGGAGTTTGTCGGAGCCAGGAGGCCTCAGCCATGCCGTTAGCAACAACGCGGTACTCTGCCTCGGCACTGGAGCGGGAGATGACCGGCTGGCGCTTGGACGACCAAGACACCAGGTTGCCACCTAGAAAGACGACGTAGCCGGAGGTGGAGCGGCTACTGTCAGACACTGACACTCGGCCCAGTCGGCGTCCGTGTAGACGATGAGCTCGGAGGAGGACGACCGCCGGTGAAGGAGGAGGCCGAAGTCGACGGTGCTGCGGAGGAAGCGAAGGATCCGCTTGAGAGTAGTGTGGTGTGGCTCATGGGGATCATGCATATGTAGACATATCTGCTAAACTACATAGGTGATGTCCGGCCAGGTGAAGGTGAGGTACTTAAGTGCACTGGCAAGACTCCGATATGCAGTGGGATCTATTACTGGGGTGCCCCCGGCCTCTGACAGCTTGCCTGTGTGTCAACTGGAGTGGAGCAGGGCATGCAGTTAGTCATCCCAGCTCTCTCTAGGATATCAAGAGTGTACTGCCGCTGGTGAAGTAGTAACCCAGCTGGATGTGGCTCAACAGTGACCCTAAGGAAGTGATGGAGTGCACCCAGATCCTTCATAGCAAACTCCTGCTGAAGAGAGGTGATGATTTGGCGAAAGAGGGACTCATTGGAGGCTGTGAGGACAATGTCATCAACATAGAGCAGCAGGTACGCTGTCTCAGCGCCATGGTGATAGATGAACAGAGAGGTATCTGACAGCCTCCACAAACCCCAGGGTCAGTAGGAAGGCAGCAAACCGATGGTTCCACGCTCGGGGGGCCTACTTGAGGCCGTAGAGAGACTTGTTGAGTTGACACACCATGTCGGGACGAGAAGAGTCAACAAACCCCGTCGGCTGGCTGCAGTAGATTGTCTTAGTGAGAATGCCATGCAGAAAGGCATTCTTGACGTCCAGCTGATGCGCGGGCCACCCGCGAGTGAGAGCATCGTGCGGACAATAGCTGGCTTCACCACTGGGCTGAAAGTCTCGTCGTAGTCAACACCGGGGCACCGAGTGAAGCCCCGGAGAACCCAGCGGGCCTTGTACTGCTCAAGAGTTCCGTCAGCCCGACGCTTGTGAGTCCAGATCCACTTGCCGGTGACGATGAGGCACCAGATCCCATGTTTGGTTGGCGAGGAGCGTCGCGTACTTCTCTTACATCGCGCGGCGCAAGTGAGGGTCCAGCAACGCCTCGTGGACGGAACAGAGTACCGGAGAGACCTGCGAGTCCCCTGGCAGCGCCGCAAGAGCCCGGGGCTGCAGGGTACCAGCCGCATGTCGCGTCACCATAGGGTGTCCCTTGGCAGTGCCGCAAGAGCCCGGGGCTGCAGGGTACCAGCCGCGTGTCGCGTCACCATAGGGTGAACATGACGCGGTTGTCGGTGAAGAAGCGGTGGGTGGTACACCGGCGTCGCGACGCGGGTAGCTAGGGCCCTGGCGGCGGTGTCGGTGTCGCTGGCGGAGAAGACGCCTCCGGTGGCATAGGTGACCCTAGCGAAGAGGGGGCCACCGGTGCCGACGGAGGCAGCGGCGCCAGCCGGACACGTCGCTGGTAGACGAGCACCGGCTGGGCGAAGCGTGCCGGTGTGGCCGGAGTCGGTGTTGCTGGCTCGGGACCCGTGTTGGGCGCAGGGGCCGGTTTGGAAGGAGACCCCGCAAGGCCCGGGCAGCGAATAGGCCCCGGGGTGTCACGAGCGACCAGTGAGCTAGGGCATAGCCCCGGCGAGGGGCATGGTGTAGCAGTACCTGCAAAAAACAACTACAAAGGTGGCTCGACCATCGGGTTAGTGGGAAACACGGAGGAGAGGTCAAGCTCCGGGGTGGAATTGGTAGCGTCGGTGGTGGAAAAGGGGAAGACAGACTTATCGAACACCACATGGCGAGAGATGAGAACCCGATCAGAGGTAAGGTCGTAGCATCGGTACCCCTTGTGATCTGGGGAGTACCCGAGGAAGACACAAAGAGTCGAGCGGGGAGCCAGCTTGTGGGGAGCGGTGGCGGTGGTGTTCGTGTAACACGCACACCCGAAGACTCGAAGGTGGTCGTCGCGAGGAGGGGTACCGAAGAGAGCGTGGTGTGGCCTGGGAGCTGGGCAGGTAGCGGAAGGAAGGCGGTTAAGGAGGTAGCGGGAGGTGTGCAAGCTCTCAGCCCAGAAGCAAGCAGGAAGCGAGGCCTGAAGCAAAAGGGTGCGCACGGTGTCGTTGGTGGTGCGAATCATGCGCTCAGCCTTGCCGTTCTGAGAGGAGGTATACGGGCAAGACATGCGCAACTGGACACCGTGAGAGAGGAAGAAGGCACGGGAGGTTGAGTTATCGAACTCCCGACCATTGTCACACTGGACGACCTTGATGGTGAGGCCGAACTGTGTGGACACCCAGGCGAAGAAGTGACGGAGCGTGGGAAAAGCATCAGATTTCGCACGTAAAAGAAAAGTCCATGAATAATGCGAATAATCATCAACCAGGACAATATAGTACTTGTATCCAGAAATACTGATAACAGGAGATGTCCATAAGTCATAAGTCGCAATGTACAAGGTCAAAAATGTGGGACGCATAAGAACTATGAAAAGGAAGACGAACATGACGGCCCAGTTGGCACGCATGACACAAATGCTCGTCATGAGCCCGAGTACATCGAATATCAGAACTACGACTGAGCTGTATCAGGGCATCACGTCCATGATGGCCGAGGCGCTGGTGCCAAGTAGTGGAGAAAGTAGTAGTGGCGAAGGCAGCTGACAAAATGTTCGGCGAAGAAGGTGAGGCAGATGTGGGAAAGCAAAGAGTGTAAAGAGGCCCCGTGCTATCACATCGGAGCAGAGGTCGCCGGGAAGCCAAATCCTTCACAGTAAGACCAGAAGAGTCAAACTCGACAGAACAAGAATTATCAGCTGTAAAACGACGAATAGAAAAAGGTTGTGAACCATTGAAGGAGCAACAAGAACGTCAGGGTGACGAAAAGAGCAGTGAGCGCCGGCGGCACCCACGGACGTGACAGGAAGACACGAACCATTTGCGACCATGATGGACGAAGGATGAGAGGAAGGACGGTGAGCGGAAGAGAGTATACCGGGGTCGGGGGTAGTGTGGTAGGTGGCGCCCAAGTCTGCAATCCACTCCGGACCGATATGAGGTGTCAGGCCAAGAGTGCTGAAGGAGTGCGCCAAGGCCTCCTAGCTCCAGTTGGTAGGCCCGGGCGAGGCGCCGGTAGGCGGGGGCCACACGGGCGAGGTTGGAGTCCATGGGGACGCTGGGTGAAACCCCGGAGAAGCACCGGCGAACATGGCTGCCGGCGAGTGAGGGTCGCCCCCAAAGCCGGGTAAGGCCACATGGAGATGCGCCTCGACCATGGGTTGTGGAAGGTGGGCCAGGACGCACCCCGTGGGGGCGGTGGAGCCAGATTGCTCCCACGCCCCCCCCCCGCCCCCACCACGGCCGCCACGTCCCCCCCACCCTCGCTTGGCTTGGGGGAAGGAGTACCGAGTAGAGACGACGGCGACGGAGCAGACAGGCGCGGTGGAGTGGCAGCCAGTGCAGTCGAAGACGTGGAGGACCGCGGAGTGAGAGATCCCGGCGTGGAGGTGGAGACCGGCTGGGGCCCTTGAGTGAGCTCCTCCATGACAAGGTCGTCATTGACCTGCAGGAAGGAGGGGAACGGCCGCTGGCCGGCGATCCACGTCCGGAGGTGAGTGTAGCGGTCGCTGAGCCCGCGGAGGACGTTGAGGACGACGATGCGATCCTCCACGGGCCAGCCGAGATCGCCGAGAGAGTCCGCCATGCTCTTCATTCGGCGGCAGAACTCGCTGGCCGAGAGGTCCCCCTGGACGAAGGTTCGGAAGCTTGCGTCGAAACGTAGAGCCCGGGTCTCAGCGTTGCCCAGAAACTGCCCCTCGAGCGCAAGCCAGGCCCGACGAGTGTTCGGGGAGGTGCGCACGAGGTCGTGGAGGTCGGGGGAGACTGTCTCGAGAATCCAGCTGAGAACGATGCTGTCGAGGCGCAGCCACGAGGCGGTCTTAACCGCAGTCGTGGGGTCGGTGAGGACGTGGTCGTCGAGGGCGTAGCGACGGAGCATGAGCAAGACCATGTCATGCCAACGTGCGTAGGAGGGCGACTTCGGCTCAAGAACGACCGAGACGAGCCGGATGGACCCCCCCTGCCTGGTAGTGAAGCTGGGCGACGAGGGGATCGGTCGGGTCGTGGTGGATGGCCGCTGTGTGGGACAAACCAGAGGTGGTGCCCCCATGGCGCCCCCCAGAGGAGGAGGCCTAGGCATCGGTGGAGGTAGAGAGGCCGAGGAGTTGCTCCGCCTCAGCAAGCTGGCGAGCTAGGGCGTCGGCCGACGCGCGCTCACGTTCCCAGATGAGAGCGGCCGCACGCACGCGGGTTTGACCCTCCACGGCAGCGGCCCGGGCAGCGACAATTGCGGCTGCACGGGTGGAGGCGGACTGCGCCATGTTCGGCGGCAGTGGGGGCAGGGCAGGGAACGGTGTCGTGGCGGTGTGCGCCTCTGCGCCCCCGGCCCCAGTGCCCTGAGGAGCCTGGCCTATGTTCTGTGCCCCAGCAGCTCCAGTGGGAGTCCAGGGCGGTATACCTAGGGGGAAGTCCTCGTTGCGGGCGGCCTGGGCGGTGGTTGTGGCCAGAACAGCGGCGTGGAGGGCCGCAGCCGCCCCGACGCCATGTGGAGGAAGGCCGCGCATCGTAGGTGTCGTGAGGCCTGCGCCAGGTGCCATAACCGCGCCGTGCAGGTCTGCAGCCACGCCGCCTATGGGCGCGCCATAGAGGGCCGCCTCCGCGCTCGCGCCGCCCAGGAGTGCGCCGTGGAGGGCCGCATCCACGCCCGCGCCGCCCAGGAGCGCGCCGGCGTCAGGTGGGGCGGTGGGGTCGGCAGCCGTGGTGTCCTGGACGTCGGCGACCTCGGCCATGTGGACGGCAGCAGCAGAGGCGGCGCTGGGAGGACGCTGGGCGTACCCAGGGGGCCTGTGCGCCTAGGTAGAGGAGAAGAGAGGGGGAAAGGACGAAAAGTAGGAGGGCGTACCCAGGGGGCCCTTGCGGCTGGCTGGGAATGGGAGGGAGGGAGGAAGGAAACCCTAGCTTGATACCATGTTGGAATTTCTGATTGGATTATTGGGCCAACCCTAGAATGGTGGAAGTTATGCACAAAAAAAAAAGAAGGGTGGAAGTATAGCGCAGTCATACATGGGCCTCATGGGCCTAATACACAGGGCCCCCATGGGCCTAATACACACATACTTCAACAGTTATAATTTTAAAAACTTGCCTATTAATTTTTATATGTTTTGATTAGCTGTTTAATGGAATTAAAAATCATAGTGTTTTTTCAGTTTCAACATCCTTTTTCATACTCACAGTACCTCAGCCCCCCCTTCCCCAGCCCCATAAGAAAAAAAAAACTCAAACCTTCATGTTTTGCGGGCTCTGGTGTGCTAACTTTACCAGCCTGTATTCTGTATATTTTGAAGTCTTATGAAATTTCTGTTTTTTTTTCTGTTTTTCCTTGCTATATTATTTGCAGATCTTTGCACTGGAATATGTCTTTGATAATACCATCTTAATGGTTAATTGGTTACATATTATTATTGTAGATTAACTGCATAAGAGATCAGCATTGTTTTGTTATATATATTTTTTTAAAGCTGTACCCTTTTCAATTGCAGATTCTTGGTTTCATGGTGGCCATAATGTTTTTTGGCATGATGCGTCAGACGTCAGCATGGGAGTGTGATTCTTCTGTGCCATCCATTTTGTCAGCCATAGAGTCTAATCTTGGACTCCCAAAGGCATTCATGTTTCTTTGCTTCATGCCAATACTTGTATTTTTTGCCTTTTTAATTTCCATGACGGAGCAAAAACCACCATTTGGGACCTTCTTATTGGTTACTATTATCTGCTACATAGTTGCTAATGGTTTAACAATTTTGTTGATACTAAGTTCAAAATTGTTTCTGTATGCGGTTGCCATTCTACATGTCTTCATTAAAAGACGGTTAGTATACACTTTTATATTATATGTTTTTGCCTTAGTATTTGTCTCTTTTCTTTTTCTCAAATAGGATGATACTTCAGATCTTTACTGGTTTCATGAGCTATTAGTCTTATAAAATTGCTCACTGTCTTGGGATAGAGATTTTCCATTTGATTGGAGCTCTTTGCTTCTCATATAAGTAGATAACTTTCATTAGGAACATTATTTCTGAATGATAATGCTACTTTTTCTTGATAATATCTATAAGGAAGATGGCCAGTTAGATTTCAGAATTACTCATCCTTTATTCTATTGCAAATTAGCTAACTTAAATCATTTTTTTTTATTATTTCATTTCTAGTAATCTACAAGTTGTTTTACTGTTATTACTATGTTAAACCATCTTCTACTTGAATTTACAATTCCAACTTATTCCTTGTCCAGTGTGACTTGATAAGTGATTTGTTTCCAAGCATTGCTGTATCATTGATTGTATGAATTCTGATCCCACCATAAATCATACATCATTTTCTTTTCCTGATCTTCAAACAATGATTTACAGATGGCAATCATGGGGGAATGGTGCTCAATCAGCATTTCTTCGCCAATTCCTCAGTTTCTCCTTCTCATTTCAGTCACTGAAGGTAAATATCCTTCTAGAGTATATGGAGACCTGCTTATTTGTCATTGCTTTTCTTGGAGTCCCTTATATTGAGGTACTAACTGTCCTTTTGGAAAAGATTGTGCAGATGCTTAGGAACAATCCAAATATAATTGTAGCAGCTGCTACATTACCACTCGTCTGTTTGGTTCATCCGGCTATTGGCCTTGTTCTGCTACTTCTGTCTCACGCTTTCCATGCTCATTCAAATCTATGCAGGTTTGTTTTTAACTTTTAAGGATAATTTTGACCTGTTTCAATTGCTGAAATATTTTTGAATTCTGAAAATATACTTTTTACGTTTTTATCTCCAATAATATCCCTGTAGTTATTTCTTTCAAAAAAAAAAATCCCTCTAGTTATGTGCTTGATTTTCTTTATAGACCAATATGCAAACATATGTTTCATATTTGCTATAGTAGTAGCGATGAGAGCTATTGTATCTTAACATGATGATATTATTGCCACCATGTATTTACTTCATTTGTTGCTGTTATTCAATATCTAAATTGAAATACTACTTTATTTGTTGCTGTAATTCAATATCTAAATTGAAATACTGTCTCGTGACAGTTTTTTAGCAGCTTCTTTTCGTAGCATAACTCAGAAAAAGGACCTGTACAAGTCCAAGATGGGTGATGGTCCAGTTCTACTATCCAAAAGTAAATCAGATGGGCTCCAGCAACTACTGCCAATGGATGATAGCCCAACAGCTTCTAAAAGCTTTACCGACAGTCAACTAGAACTGTTTGATTATCGGCATGGTATAATGATCTTGCATCTTTTAAGCACACTCATGTTTGTGCCTTCACTTGTTGCCTGGCTACAGGTTAGTCATTTTTAGCACCTACTAAACATCATTAGGCAAATTCCTAAGTTTCCAGTTTTTGTTCTTGTTTGTCATAACCAGTGATCCATTCTGTTCCTTTGTGTGCAGAGAATTGGTATGGGACAGAATTTTCCCTGGTTCATCGATTCTGCTATTTGCGTTGGTGTTATACTGCATGGACTTTTTGGATCCCAACCAAATGTCAGCTGCTGCATATTTTTCAAGTTACCTGGGTGGAGAGGCCGTGAAGTTGGTCTGAGTTTCCTATACCTCGTGGGTGGCTATTATTCCTTTGTCAGCTCCATGGCGTTGGCACCTTATAGGGCCTTGTATGCCATGGCGGTCATTGGTTATATATGTTTCATTTCCAGAATTATTGAGAGAAGGAATATGGTAAGGGGTGACATTAGCTCTAGGAGGAGTCGGAAGCACTCACACAGACACTGACACACTATGGAAAATGTAATTTTGTTGTATAGTGGAACTCAGAACCCATTAGTGTATCATTAGCTCATCGTTTTGGATTTACAGTTTCAAACCGCAAAGCATTGATTCCGTGTGGATTGTTGAGGCCGGTTTTGGGAGTGAAAAAAGGTGGATTCTTTGTTCAGTTTTGGCCATCTATGTGAGAATCAGATTTAACTGAAAGATGAGGTTTGACGATTAGCCTTCATAAAGTGTGAAGTGTCAGCTGCGGCTGCAACGACGGAAGAGTTTAGCTCATCTGAATGTGGAATCTGTATTGGTCTTGTGGTCGATGTGGGTTCAGAGGGCACCGTGTAGAGTTGCATGAGATAAGCTAATCATTTGTAAGAAATAGTGAAATGGGGTTGAGTTTCCTCCAATCCAAGTTACCCCCTTCTCGATGCCTCCAGTCTTGTTTACATTCATGTGATCGTCGATGGCCATAGTTGTGAAAGTTGATATCAGATACGGCTATCCTTTGTGTTGGTCGAAGGCTTCATAAAGCTCTAGGCTTGTTTGGTTGAGCTATGATTTTTGTGAAAAAACTGACGTGCGCTGCAGAAAAGCTGCTGTGAGTATTGGGAGTTGAGAGTTGTAAAAAAAAAGTTGAAATCCATTTGGTTGGCGCAGCTATGAAACCGTAGGTTGTGTATGAAATACTTGTAATATCCTCAAAGCACCCTGCAGATTTGAGAGATTATTTATATGCAAATTGCTCCTAAAAACCTACCTTCACTCGTTCGCATGTAAATGACTATTTCATCAGAAAGAAAAAAACTTGATTTTTGTAAGTTGTGCATCTATCATGGTGGTATGGTCTACATAAATAGAACTGTACCATTTTATACAAGATAATGGGCTCTTACAATAATACTTTGAAGGGCTAAATGCAAGATTATTACAAATAACAATTGTTCATATAAACAGTAATTAAAACAAAGATCGCATTTTGACTTCTTACCCAAAAATCTGACAGAGCAATGCTTAAGGGAAATTGTTGAATCCCCATTTCAAAAAACGGAGAAATTGCAGCAACGCACAGCATTGCAAATACTCAAGAGAATCCGACTTTGAGCTCTACAACTTAAATTAAGGCGTCAAATAATTCTCCACATAAAAAAGAAACGGAAGGCAATGGCTCAAGTCGATGACAATCTCACATGTTGTCATGAACCTCCACTATCAATTCACACGATCAAGAGTTTGGTATACAATATAAGGGAAGTTAGAGAGACTAGTGATGTGACCCATGCATGCGGTCGTCCTCGGAGTCGGTGGTGATCTATTCCGGTGACGATGAAATACGGTCGTTACGTACTAGATGGTGACGCAAGACAAAAACAAGAATTTTATTCAGGTTCGGCCACCATGAGAGTGTAATACCTATGTCATGTGTCTGATTGTATTGATGATATGAGATGTAATGTGTATGACCTGTCCTCTGGGAGATCCCTGCCCCTCCTTATATACTGTGAGGGGACAGAGTTACAAGTAAAGTATCCTATTTGGTATAATATTTTCTTGTAGCCTTGCGGTGCGCACCGACCAACGTCGTGCACCACATGTCTTCATCTTGTGGTCCAGGCCACCTCCGATGGTGTGGCCCATGTCGAGCCATGAGGGTACAGGGGTTTATACCCCTATAGCTAGTCCCCAAGCTCCATGTATTGTGATGCGACACGTCATCTTGAGCTTCTTCGACCAGCAGGAAAGCTGCCCGAGCAGTTGCGACAGTATTTTAGCTAGCTCGGAAAGACAGTCGACCACAATTGACATCGAAGAAGCAAGTTGTCTAAAAAATGCATGGTGCTCTTGAGAAAAAAGATTTCTTTCATGATAAAGTGTGCCCACTTTTCTTTTCTAAAAAGTGTAGGGTTTGAAAAAGCAAGCATATTCACTGTAAGATGAAGTGTGCCCACTTAGTCCCTGAGCCTGGAAGTAGGTGACGTAGACACGTGATGTCAGGGTCTAAAAAGAAAAGTCTACATAGAAATTCTGATAGAGATGCATCGCCAGATGCATCGTACCAATGTAGTCCCCGAGCTTTCTAGAAGACAAAGTACGAGCCTTGTAGCAAGGTCTAAAAAATTAAAATTGCCCCTCAGTTGTATATGACTCTAATTCATATGTAACCAAGAAAAGCAGTCCCTAAGCTGTGGTCCCTGAAAGCCCAAGTTTGGTTTTGGTAACTAATGACATCAAATTGCTAATGTCTTGTGTTTAAGTGATTTGAATTAGGCATAGCAACATATGTGATGAAGGTGCAAGGTGGCATGGAAAGGTGGCCACATGATTATAAAGAGATGAAGCACGAAGAGAAGATCATGGTGTTAGACGAGGAGCAAAAGTTATCAAGGCAAAGGTATAAACATAGAGTTTTACTTTTGCCGGTCTAAGATGAGTAGAGAAGTGATTGACCGGGTTTAGGATAGATAGCCGACTATCAAGAGGGAAAATCACGGTCATCTCTCGAATCAAGTGCTACTAGGTCCATATCTTGAGCATATGCATTAGGATCTAGTAAAGTGCTAACCTAACTCCTTTGGTAAAATGTTTGTGAAAAGCTAACACACATGCACTTTGGTGGTGGACACTTATTGGTGTTAGCACTTTTACAAAGGAGGCGGAGTTCCTAGGGTTGAGAGGGGTGTGGGTTCCTCTCTCCCTCCCGCCGAGCTTGCGAGGTGGGATTCGACGTTTTTTGAGAAAATTAAGTGTATATTTTCTATTGCACCGATGGGAAATTTGGAGAAGTCGCGGGAGTGTTTCTCACCGGACGTAGTGCGTAGAGGCACCGAACGCTGGCCTTTAGCGTCTGGTGTGCTATCAGTGCTTGGCCCTGTTAGGGTTGAGCACCGGACGCACTGTACCGGACGCAGGGTGTTCCCTCTTCGTGCGTCCGGTGTGACCTGACTTAAGCAGAGGGTGTCTGACTGAGAGCACCGGACGCTCTGGGTGTGTCCCATGGTGTGCGTCCGGTGTGAGGGGGTTTTGCAACCCTCTTTGTGCATAAGTCCGGTGAGCACTGGACCATCCTGTGCCCCGAGTCCGGTGAGGTCGTGAGTTTGACAAACTCTCTGCGCACGAGACCGGTGAGTACCGGACACGTCCGGTGCCCACTTAGTCACGTCCCGTGGTCCGCAGGTGACCATTAGAGTTCGACGCGCGAGATTCAAAGGAGGACACGTGGCCAACCCTAGAGCACCGGACGCAGGGGGTTGAGCGTCCGGTGCTCACTTGGTAGCGTCCGGTGCCCCCGATTTCAGCCCAGTGAAAAGAGCCAACGATTCTATTTGTTGAGGGGGCTTATAAATAGGAGGTGGCCGGCTTTGGGAGGTTCACTCTTGCACATTTGATTACTTGAGGCATACATTGAGCTAGAGAACACTCCCTCCACTCATCTCCTTGCTTGTTTGCTAATCCTAGTGAGATTGAGTGAGATTCAAGTGCATTGCTTTGAGAGTTGCATCTAGTGGCACTTGATTCTTGAGTTTGCTGTGGATTTCTTGTTACTCTTGGGTGTTTCCCGAGATCCTGGACGGCTTGGAGCAGCAGTTGTGTTGAGCTCGTGATTGGAGATTGTTTCGAGCCTCACCAAGTGATTTGTGAGGGGTTCTTGAGCCTTCCCCGTGCGAGATCGCAATTGGCTACTCTAGTGGATTTCTCGTGGCTTAGAGGATCCCCATCTTGTGAGTGGATGTGCGGCACCCGCTGAGGGTTTGGCTTTGAATTGCCAATTTGCTCGTGATCCATCAAGTGGGTGTATTGCCACAACGAGGAGTAGCTTGCCAGGAAGCAAGTGAACCTCGGTAAAAAACCTTGTGTCATCTCTTGTCGAGGTCTCTCTTGTAATTGTGTACGTGATTGATTGGATATATCTCATCTCTACAATGTCGGTATAACAATCACTCTCTTCTCTTTACATACTTGCCTACCTTGTTAGTTTAGCTTGTTGAAGGGTCGAGATGGCGGACTAGAGGGGGGGGTTAATAGTCCTTTCTAATTTTTATTGCGTCGGCTAACCGAAACAAATGCGGAATTAAGACTATCGGTCTAGCCAAGACTACACCCCTCTATCTAAGTTATCTAGCACCTTGTAAAAGATCCTAAACAAGCAAACAAGGTGCTACCTTAGCAAGAGCTCACCTAACCAATTCTAGGAGCAAGGTCGCACAAACCTATGCAACTAGTACTTTGCAAACCGGGGGAGCTCCTACTCAAACTAGTGAGGCAAAGCGCACAAAGCCTAAGCTCACTAGCAAGCTCAATAACAAGGCAACTAATGCTAAATTAGAGAGCGCAACTTACTTAGCTACACAAACTAAGCAATGTGACTAACAAGGTTACACAAACCAAATTAGTCACGCAAGGGAACTACTTCAAGCTACACAAGCAAGAAGGTAACTAGCAAGCTACACAAGCTAACTAATTACAAGAGCAACTACACAAGCACAAGTATATGAATGTAAGAACAAGCTTGTGTTAGGGACTTGCAAACCATCGGGAAGAACAAAGTTGACACGATGGTTTTCTCTCGAGGTTCACTTGGTTGCCACCAAGCTACGTCCCCGTTGAGACAAGCTCTAAGGTTGCCGCCGGTCCTCTTGCTAGTGGTGACCCGCAAGTCACACTCTCTCACATGGAGTGCTTACCACAAGCTCTAGCACTTGACCCGGCCGGACCACTTGTCGCTCTTCACGTCTCGCTCAACTAGAGTTGCTCTTCGTGATCCCCACGGGGTGAGCACCGTACCCTCACAATCTCTTCTCCGGAGCACCGCACAATCTCCTTGCGTGCTTCGATGGAGTCACAAGCCACCAAGCCGTCTAGGAGGTGGAAACCTCTAAGAGTAACAAGCACCACTGGCTTGCAACACGAACATCTAGTGCCACTCGATGCAATCTCTCAATGCAACGCACTAGAATCGCTCACTCACACAAACGGATGATCACTATCAAGCATATGTGAGTTAGAGGCTTTACTAGCACTCCACAAGCATGGACACTAAGTCCCAAGGGTGCTCAGCCACAGCCAAGGCCAGCCACCACTTCTATTTATAGCCCCAAGTGCTAAACTAGCCGTTGCCCCTTCACTGGGCAAAACACGTGGGTACCGGACGCTCACAGGGAGCCACCGGACGCTCAACCCCTAGCGTCCGGTGCTCAGGCGTCAGCCACGTGTCACTAGCCGTTTGAAAACAACCGTTGCCACCAACGGCTACTGCGCACGCGCGCCTGCACAGCACCACCGGACGCTCTACTGCGTCACACCGGACGCGTCCGGTGCTCACCGGACTCGTGCGCAGAGAGCTCCGCAAAGTCGCACGGTCACCGGACGCAAGCCACCGGATGCACCCTGAGCGTCCTGTGCTCTCCAGTTAGAAACACTCACTAATGTCACGCACCACCGGACGCTCGAACAGTAACCGCCCAGCGTCCGGTGCTAGCGTCCGGTGCCTTACCCTAGCTGGGCCAGGCACTGCTTGCATCGTACGCTCAGACTCAGCGTCCGGTGCTCTAGAAGCCAGCGTCCGGTGAGTGTTCCTCAGCGAGAAACGCTCCCGCGACTTCTCCAAAAATCCCACCAGCGCAATAGAAAATATGCTCTTAATTTTCTCAAAAGCGCCGAATCCTAGGAACTCCACCTCCTTTGTAAATGTGCCAACACCACCAAGTGTACACCACCATGTGCATGTGTGTTAGCTTTTCACAAACATTTTCCCAAAGGAGTTAGCCTCTCAACTTGCCACGCCACTCGATCCTAACACGTATGCAAAGTTAGATCGCTCAAGTGGCACTAGATGACCGATATGCAAACAAGTTTGCCCCTCTTGATAGTACGGCCATCTATCCTAAATCCGGTCATAAACTTCTCTACACACCTATGACCGGTGAAATGGAAATGCCCTAGGTTATACCTTTGCCTTGCGCTTTCCATTCCATCTCCTCCAATGTTGATGCAACACATGCACCAACCAATCACCAAATGATATGATCCACTTCATATCATCACGTGACCGCACTGGTTCATCGATCTTGACCTCACTTGCTCTTCACCGTTGCCTCGGTCCATTGGCACCAAGTCTTGCTCAAGCTTCACCGTCACACGCGGTCTCTCGCTTCAAAGCCTCTGACTTGCCCTTCATTCTTGCAACTGGTCCATCGAGCCAAGCCTCATCTTGATCTTCTCTACCTTGGTCATATGACTCCATGTCATGTCTCATATGCAATGAGCTCCTCCATCATCACATAATCACCTGTGGACTAATCTCCTGTGTATCTCACATAAATACTATTAGTCCACCTAAGTTGTCACTTAATTACCAAAACCAAACAATGACATTTCACTTGTGTAGCTTAGTTCTTGTTAGTATAGAGTTGTTGTGTAGCCTTCTCTAGTTGTTGTGTTTTAGTGTTTAACCTTCTTGCTAGACTTGTGCAGGTGGATTGCATAGCTTAGTTGTGCTAGTGCTAGAATAGCTTCGCCACTTATTTTACTAATCAAATTGTCTAGTTGAATTTGTAGAGAATTTTAAATAGGCTATTCACCCCCTCTAGCCATTTGGACCTTACAAGTGGTATCGGAGCCGAGGCACCATTTATTTAAGGCTTAACAACCTACGGTGAAGAAATGGCTCTTAGTTTGCATACCAACAACACCAAGAAGGCACTTTACTTTGATGGCACAAATTATGCTTATTGAAAGGTCAAGATGACCGCCCATCTCAAGTCAATCAATAGAGAAGTTTGGAAGGTGACCGAAACAATGTTTGAGGTTGCAAATGAGAATGCACCAACACCGGTCGAAGAAAAGAAGCTTCAATGCAATGATATTGCCATTAGTGCTCTTCATGAAGCTCTTGATGATAAGACCTTTGAGCAAATCAAGAACATTGAGATTGCTCATGATGCATGGGAAAAACTAGAAGAAACATTTGAGGGCACCAAGGGAACCAAGACCGCCAAAGCATACATCCGCCAAGAAAAGTTCTGAAGCTTCGAGATGCAAGAAGATGAAAGTGTGCCGGAGATGTTTCACTAGTTGCAAGTCATAGTGAATGAGCTCAAGGCACTTGGGGAAGAAGTGAAAGATAGTAAATTCTCTATGAAGTTCTTGAGAAGCCTACCCACGAGATTTGACACATTGATCACCGTGCTAGTCAAGACAACTCTCAACTCCACAACAAGTCTTCCAAGAGGTGATAACCGATGATGCTTATAGAGAAGATGATGAGAAGGATGAGTTGATCAAGAAAAGGAAGAAGGATGGTGAGAAGAAGGATGATGAGAAAAAGAAGAGTGTGGCATTCAAGGCCTCCACATCCAAGGGCAAAGCCAAGATAGAATCATCAAGTGAAGAAGAAGCAAGCTCTTGTGATAGTGATGAAGATGAGGAGATGGCTCTTCTTGTCAAAAGATTTGGCAAGTCTATGAAGAAGAAGGGCTATCAGGCAAGAAGGAAGAAGAGCTCCTCCAAGAAGATTGACCATTCCATGAGGTGTTTTAGATGCCATAGCAAGGATCATCTCATTTTTCAAGTGTCCCTATGATAGTGATGATGAAGATGCTATCAAAAAGGAAAGAAAGAAGCAAAAGAAGAAGCAAGAGAAGAAGGAAGGCTCAAACAAGAAGAAGGGTGATGCCCATGTTGCAACTTGGGATAGTGATGACTCCTCAAGTAATGATGAGAGCACCAAGAAGAATGGGCATGCTAGCATTGAAATTCAAGGAAAGAGCTCCATCTTCGAAAATCCATCATGCTTCATTGCTAAGGCCACTAAGGTATCATCCGATGATGAGAGTGACAATGCTAGTGATAGTGATAGTGATGATGATGAACCAACTAAAGATGAACTAATCACTATGCTAGAAGATTGCACTCGTCACTATAAAGAAACTAGAAAGGAGTGCAAGGCCTTGCTTAAGGATAAGAAAACCCTTGAGCAAGAACTTGATGAGCTTAGAGCATCTTATGAGAGTCTAAAGGAAGACCATAAGAAGCTTCAAAAGGCTCATACTAAGCTTGAAGAAGCTCATTCCTCTCTAGTTAACAAATGTGAAAATGAGCGAACTAAAATTGAGAAAGCTAAAACTTGCAACATAGGCATAACATGTGATATCTTGAGTAAGCCTATTATTGTTGCTTCCACTAACCCTTCATGTAGCACATCTACATCATCCCCATCTTGTAGTGATGGTTTCACTTGTGACACCACACTAAAATTTGAGAATGAAATTCTCAAGAAGGAGGTGAAAGAGCTCAATCACACCTTAGCCAAGGCTTATGGTGGTGAGGACCGCTTGCTTATGTGCTTGGGTAGCCAAAGAGCTTCTCTCTACAAAGAGGGATTAGGCTATAACCCCAAGAAAGGTAAGACCGCCTTTGCACCTCACAAGACTAGTTTTGTGAAGAACAATGGTCAGTATTGCAAAGCTTGCAAGCAAGTTGGTCACTTAGAGCAACAATGCATGAACAAGAAACCCAAAGCTAATGTATCCTCAATTAAGCTTAATTCTTTCTACATGCTTACCAAGGATACAAAAGGTGTTCATGCTAAGTTCATTGGTCCACCATGGATGGGCTCAACGAAGAAAGCCATTTGGGTACCAAAGAGCTTAGTTGCTAACCTTGGAGGACCCAATCAAGTTTGGGTACCTAAAAAGAATTGATCTTGTCTTGTAGGTCAATTACAAAGCTAGAGGAAGGCATTGTGTGCTTGATAGTGGGTGCACTCAACATATGACCGGGGAGTCTTGTATGTTCAAATCAATTGATACAAATCAAAATGGTGGCTTTGATTCTATCACCTTCGGCAACAACAAGAGAGGCAAGGTCAACGGGCTTGGTAAAATTGCTATCTCAAATGACATGAGCATATCAAATGTGTTGCTAGTTGAGAGCCTAGATTTCAATCTCTTGTCAATTGCACAACTTTGTGACCTTGGTTTTAAGTGCATCATTGGTAGTGATGATGTTGAGGTGGTTAGTGTTGATGGATCAAACTTGATATTCAAAGGATTTAGGCATGGTAGCTTATACTTGGTTGATTTCAATGATAGCGACACTCAATTGACATCTTGCCTAATTAGCAAATCAAATTTGGGTTGGTTGTGGAATAGAAGGCTTGTCATGTTGGAATGAAACAATTGAACAAACTATTGAGGCATGACTTAGTTAGAGGCTTGAAGGATGTCACCTTTGAGAAGGATAAACCATGTAGTGCTTGTCAAACCAGAAAGCACGTTGGAAATGCACATCCTAAGTGTCGGTGTTTTCCCCACGGGGGGTCACACCAACGAGTCAATTTGTATGCGTGCTCCCGTTTCCAGATGGTGATGCAAAAAGACACAAAGATTTATCCTGGTTCGGGCAAGAGAAGGTTTAGGGGGGGAAGTTTGTATTATTTTGCACCTAAGTACTTGTACAGGGGTGAATACAAGTGTGGTATGGAGGGAGATGGAGTATGGAAGCTCTACTACGTGTGAGTGTTGGGTCCCCTGATCGCTCCCAGGCCTCCCCTTTTACAGTTCCAAGGAGGGGCCTAGGGTACATGTGTAGGCGTTGGTGTAGAGGTCGATAGGGGCATGGCGCGCTGACCTACTCGATGCCTCCGTACCGGCGTGGCCTCGAGCCGTCCCGTCCTGGTAGCTTGATGATGATTATGCGTGCCCCTGTATTCTGCTCTGTACGCCTTCTTGGGCTGGTTTGTCTGCTGCACGCCTGTACGTCACGGCGGCGGATACGTCGGAGCGGCTGTGGTGTTGTCATTCGATGCCCAACCCTTCCCCAGGAAGGAAACGTGTCTGGTCGAGGGTCGGTTGCCGTGCAACGCCTTGCTAGCCCAAGCGCTGACCTTGGATGTCTCGGGGGGGTCTTGATTAGACGTTCCGACCATGCTTCCTGCATCCTGACACGCTCTGGGTTATTTGGTGGGGAAGGCTGCAAAAAGAATGACGGGACAGGTGCCTGTTCCCTATCACGCTTCCCGTAACTGGCGTGTTAGGTGAGAACGCGACAGGCGCATTAAATGCCCTGGTTCCCATGCCCACGTCAGGCGGCGTGCGGCGTCCTTGCGCTCGACGCCTCCTAATTCGCTCGAGCCTGTTTCCGTATTCGACGGTAATCTGGCGCTCGAGCCCTGATTGATTCGCTCGACGCCCTTCCCATCTTCGAGGATGCGGTCGTCGATGGCCGTATGTGTGACTGGGCAGAGCGTCGAGTAGTGGGGCCTCGAATTGCGTATGGATAATCCCGACATGGACATCAGTTGGGGTACCCCTTATTGATATCCTCAACAGTAGCCCCCAAGTCTCCATTTGAGCGCTGACGCTCGAGTGGAGGCTATATTTTACGACTAAGGTTCCGTGGGGGCGCGCGAGCGACCCCGCGGGGGTAGCCCCCGAGCCCTTGGAGGAATTTTTGACTCCTTCGAGGGTTATATTGCCTAATGTGTAGAAACGCTATCGACACCTGTGGTGGAAGGTTCTGATTGGCTTGTCTGCGCAGGGGTTTCGACGTACTCTCGATAGAGCGAGCGTCATCCACCCCAGATTGAGCTCCTAACGGGTAATCCAAGTGAGAACCTATGCCCCTTTTGAGGGGGTCAGCTGCAGCCCGGAGGTGTTCTCATAAAGCGGGGTCGACATGGTCGGGGATGCTGGCCTCGTTCGATAGAGTCCAGTGGCTCGATGCCTCCCGTCGGGGGGATTCCTTTCGACTGTCTCGACCCTACCTTGGACATCCCCAGCGAGTTCTTGAGGCGGGCCTCGACTTTCGACTACTCGCCGGGCATCCCTGACTCTGGTGCTCGAGATCGGCTGTCGAACCCTTTCTACGGGTCAGCCTGCGACCTCTCGAGACTCTCGTAGGTATGTACCTTGGCTTACAATGGAAGGAAGATGCCGCGGCGGTTCACCTTTTTGCCCGTTGGGTGCGTCTTTTCAGGCGGGAGCCGTTGCGACACTGTATCAGCGCAGAATCCGTAGCGTCCCGTCTGTGAGAGGAAAAAAGACCGTTAGGCGGCGCATTCATGGGGGGAGTTACCGCATTTATCGGATCTGCCCGTTGGTGGTTGCCGTCTATAAATATCTTGTGGTCCAGTTGCCGTTCTCCCTTCTGCTTTCTGCCTTCATTCTTGCCTTTGCTCCATTGCCATCTCACGCACGCGCGCACCCTCGAGCAGTAGCGAATCCGCCTTCCTCCCACCCAAGGATGCCTGTGAGACTCGTCGCCGCTGACGACTGGCGCCCATCGTCGATGACGGAGCGCCTGCTGCTGGAGCTCGAGAGGGAGGGGCTTCTACGCCCCCGTACTTCATCGTCGCGGCCGGAGTGGATCGCGCCGGCGGCGGACCACCGGGAGCCTAGGCCGCCCACTGGCTATGTGGTCTATTTTGCCAAGTTCCATCGCCACGGCCTGGGCGCTCCTCTGAGCCGCTTCATGCGGGCGCTCTGCCACCATTACGGGGTGGAGCTTCAGCACTTCTCCCCAAATGCTATCACCGTCGCGGCGGTCTTTGTTGCGGTGTGTGAGGGCTATTTGGGGATGATGCCCCACTGGGAGCTGTGGCTCCACCTCAACAGGGGCGAGCTCTTCAACGCCCCCACTGGGACTACAGGCGTGAGGAAACCCGAGCGGGCCGGGTGCCTCAACCTGGTGCTAAAGACGGGGAAGACGGAGAGGCCACGCGAGTACATCCCGGTGGGGTTGTCATCGAACCACACTGGATGGGACTCCCAGTGGTTCTACCTGAGGAATGACGACGATCTCCTCCCTGCCTACACCGGTCGCCGGATCACGGAGCGCCCGGAGAACTGGACATACGGCGTTGTCCAAGTTCATCAGTCGCGGCTCGACCCCCTCCTCGACGCCTTAAAGAAGTTGCGCATGGAAGGCCTGACCGCCACTCTCGTCCTCTCGGCCGTCCATCATCGGAGGGTTCTTCCGTTGATGTCTCGGCCGCTGAGGATGGACGAGATGGGTCCTGGTGTCTCGTCTCGGGACCTTGAGGCGTGCCGGATGTCCAACGAGGCTCCGGCGGACGACGAGGTTGCGGCCTGGGTCCGGGCGGCCGTCGCCGGCGACTTCCAGGCGGAGCACATCAATGGCTTCCCCATGAGGCCTGATGAGGGGTCAGTCGATCTGGTAAGTTCTCTTTCTGTACATGGTTTCGATCCTGGGTTTCCTTTGATCCCTCTTTAAGACTGTCTTTCGCTCTCGCAGGGACCGATTTACGTTCGGTCCTCGAGGCCTCCAGTAAAGGAGGACGGGGTCGACCGTGACAAGCGGCGGCAATCCGCGGAAAAGCAGAAGTCCGCAAAGGACTCACAAAAGAAAGAGAAGAAAAAGAAGAATCTCGATCGCCAATCGTTAGAGGCGCGTTGAGCCAAGTCCAGGCAAAGGGGCGAGCCTGAGGATGAATCCCCCAGCGAGGACGACGGCGGAGACGGCGATGACGATAGCGACGACTCCGAGGGGATGGCGTCTCGCCTCGACCGGATCCTCGAGGGTCCGCCTCGAGGCGACGTCGACGCCCCACGGACGGGAGCGCCTAAGGAGGGGCCGGGTGGATCTCACCGCCCCCGCGCTGACACTCCTCCCGCGCCTGCGCCAAGTCGAGCCGTCCCGCACCCCAACCTCCCCCTGCACCCAAGGCGGGTGGCCGGGCTAAGCCCCAGGCGACGGGGCCGTTGACCCGTGGCCACGCCGCAGCCTCCGAGAAGGGAGAAACTGGCCACAGGAGCGCTAGCCCCAGTGCTCGCCAGGTGGGAGATACTGGACCAAGGCCTACGCCTGCCCGTGAGGGGTCCGGAGCCTTGACGCGGGGCAGCTCGAGGCCTGCCGGTCGAGGCACCTGCAGGCGAGCTGTTCTCCCTGTGTTGTAAGTTCTTTGACGCTGTGACTTTCATTCTCCTGTTTCTTTATGTTTTCTTGTATAACAGTCTCCCTTATGTCCATTTCTCTTTCCTCAGGTTGAAGCGGACGCTTGAGCAGGCCCAGCCTTCAATGGCGAAAAGGCTTAAAGCGGGCGCGGCCTCCAGAGGAATGGGTTAGTGGCTTATTCCCATTGCTATGGGAGTTATGTCACTCTGGTGACGACTGACCTTTGCTTATGTGTGTACTTCAGGCTCCTCCGACCCTCGTCCGCCGACCGGTGCTGAGAGCGCCCCGCCTCGTCCCCTGGCGGGTGAGTCTGCCCCGTCGTCGCCAAAGCGGGTCGAGGCGCCTCACCCTCAAGGGCAGGAGGGAACCCCCGAGCCTCCCCGATCGGGGGTTGAGGCCGATCCTATCACTATAAGTGACAGGTCAGGCGGCGACGGGTCCTCGAGGGACGCCCGCCCTATGGACGAGGAGGTCGAGGCCTTTCCCACCGCGAAGCGGACGCCTTGGCCCATTGGGCTCCACTCTGTCGAAGAGCAGAGGAGGAAAGAGGAAAGAGAGCGCGAGCAGAAGATGCGGCAATAGCCATAGGAGGAACAACAGCTGCAGCCGAAGGAAGGAGAAGTGGGGCAGCCGTCAGCAGATCCCTAGCTCGAGGAGCTGCTGGAGCAGGACCGTCGCCAGGAGCCGCGGGAGCCCCAGGAGCAGCAGCAGCAGAGGGGCCAGCCGTTGGAGGAACCGCTCGAGCCTCCTCCTCACAGTCCGCCCCAACCGGTACCACCGGTGCCGCATGAGCCCAGGAACCAGGAGGAGGGACTGCCAGTTTTTGGTCCTCCAACCCCGGCGTGGCTCCATCCGGGGGCGCCTGCCGCGATCCCAGCCGAGTCAGGGCGGGCGGACGGCGTGGTGGCACTCGCCTGCATGATGCGTACTCCCGCCGACCCCGATTCTGAGATCAGGAGGACGATCTACGGTATGGACGGAACTCGCTCCGGGGTTCCTCCGGGGGCGTCGATCGTGGGAGCGCGTCCCCTTCGAGGAAGACGAGATCAGGACGTCAGAAGGCGGTGGTGGCAGCGAGACTAGGATGTGGAAGATAGTGGATGATGACAGGCGGTTCCCCTGTCTCGTCGACCTGTTCCTGCGCCACGGGGGGTCTCTCGAAACCGTCGAGGAGCTCATCCGAGGCGTCAAGGCGCGCACCGACCATGGGATGGAGAAGTGGTCTCCCGACCGGATCCGCATCCGGGCTTCCACCGATCCGTCCGAACCCAATATCTTTTTGGACGACCGGAAGGATGCCGAGAAGTGGGAGCACGTTGAGGAGCTTCGCCTGTGGATGAAGCACACGGTGGGGCTCCTGTTTGACGTGGTTAACAAGGGCTCGCACCGGCCTACTAAGTAAGTGTTTTTCAGTCCTTAATCCTTATAGAACAACAGGTTTTGTGTCTTAACTGCTCGATCACCGGCTCGCAGGACCTGAAAGAAACTTCCCACATCAAGTCGAGCTTCATCCACGCCACGAGAGGCGGCTGGGAGCAGCTCCCCATCCTCAAGGACAAACTCCTGGAGTCGCAGGAGAAACTCCTCAAGGCCTATAAGGAGCTCTTGGCACTTGAGGAGGAGAAGAAGGAGAGGGAGGCTGCCCTGGTCGAGGCTCGAGAGGCCTCGAGGAAGGCAGTGGAAGAGGCTGCGCTGCTAAGGGAGCGGGCTATGACGGTCGAGGAAGCTACGTCCAAAGCCCGGGATGAGGCCCTGACCTACAAGAGCGCGGCTGCTGACCTTGGTAAGGAGAAGGGCCTCCTCCAGACTGAACTCGCCTCTGCCCGGGAAACCTTTCAAAGGATGAAGGTGGAGTGCGTGAACAGCGAGATTGCCAGGAGCGCCGCTGAGGAGGCCAGGAGGAAGGCTCTCGAAGATCTCGAGGTGGAGCGGGCTCGATCCCGCAGCTTTTCTGACGACGTTGATCGTCTGAAGAGGGCACTGCTGGAAAAAGATGGGGCCATTGTGCAAGCCGGCAAGGTGATCGAAGATCTTCGTGTCGCCAACACCGAGTTGGCGCGCTCCAACAGGGAGGTCGAGAGGGCCAACACCAACTTGGTTAGCGAGAACACGGCTCTGGAGGAGAGCATCCGCGGTATGTTTCTACTATTGAGTTTTCTTTTCGAGGTGTGTTGGTCGTTATCTAATTTCCTCGTGTTGGTCTTTGCAGGGCTTAAGGACGAGCTGCTGGCTGCCCAAGTTGAGGCTCGCTCCGCCAAGCGTCAGCTCGAGGGGGAGGTCGCTCTGAACCGTCGGCTGCGGACGGCGATAAGCGATCTCTCGACCTCTTGGGAGGTCGAGCCTATGGACGAATCGAGGGAGGAAGCTCGAGCCGACGCACTGGTCGATCAACTGTGCTATCTAGGCGCGGCGCTGAGGGATCGAGTGCGGGACGCTCTTCATATCGGCGTGAAGCGGGCGATGGTGGTAGTCTGCTCGGGCTTTTCATATGACATGGAGGTGGTGTCCGACGGCTTTGTCACCGACATCTCCAAGACTGATGCGGAGAACGAGGAGAGGCTCCACGCCTTGATCGACGACGCAGAGGTCCCTGGAGAAAGGTTGGCTAAGCTGTTCGAGCCGGAAGTACTTCCCCCCGAGACTAGCCCGGGCGCGGGTGGCGGTGGCGAGGGCCGAGACGCGGACTGAGGCCTGTGAGCCTTTTCTGGGCGCTTAGGCCCCTTTGTATAGTATTTTGTCGTTCTGTCTTATGTAATATTGTGTTTTTAAGTAACTTATGAGATCTTGTGAATGTTTGCGCGTCTTTCCGCTCGACGCTCTTTTTCCTTTTGCGCCTATGTTTGTATTCCTCGTTTGGTCTTTTGCTTAAGGCGACCTCGATAGCCTCAAGGGTGAGGACGCTTGTAGAGTTTCCGTAGCCCGGGGGCGTAGGAGTTCTCAGGCTCGTTGTCTCTCGGCCCCTAAGGGGCTCGAGGTGCCTCTACTATTTGACCGTATGAAGTCTACAGATAGGAACAAAAGAATTATTTGATTTTTTTCGATATTGGGAGGGGGGCACCCCCCTGCTAGCCCCCGAGGGGGTATCGACTATGATGGGTCATAGTTGGTACTCCCTTCTAACGTCGTGAAAAAATAAATTACTCGAGGGAAAGATCTCATTCATTCACGCTCTCATTCATAAAGACTTGGTACAGAAAGTACATGGGAACATAAAGCTCTGAAGTTCTAGGGGTAGAATCGACGTAGCTATTCGATGTTCCACGCGTTGGTGAAGATTGCCCCTTTTTCGTCCGCGAGCTTGTATGTCCCCGGCTTCAGGACCTCGGTCACCACGTATGGGCCCTCCCAAGGTGGAGTCAGCTTGTTGCGTCCTTGATTGCTTTGCCGCTGCCGTAGGACGAGGTCACCCACGTTCAGATCTCTCTTGCATACGTGCTTGTCGTGGTAGCGTCGAAGCTTCTGCTGGTATCTGGCGGAGTTAAGGAGGGCCATGTCTCGAGCTTCCTCGAGTTGGTCGACAGTATTCTCTTGAGTTTCTTTATTTGATTTCTCATTGTATGCTTTGAGTCGAGGGGATCCATACTCAAGGTCCGTTGGGAGCACGGCCTCAGAGCCATAGATCATGAAGAATGGGGAGTATTTTGTGGCCCTGCTCGGCGTCGTTCTTAAGCTCCATAGGACCAAAGAAAGCTCCTCGACCCACTTCTTGCTGAATTTCTTCAAGCGGTTGTAGATCCTTGGTTTGAGCCCCTGTAAAATCATGCCGTTGGCACGCTCGACCTAGCCGTTAGTTCGAGGGTGAGCCACTGCAGACCAGTTCACACGGATGTGATGCCGATCGCAGAAGTCCAAGAACTTTCTGCCGGTGAACTGAGTGCCGTTGTCGGTGATGATGACATTGGGGATCCCAAACCGGTGGATGATGTCGGTGAAGAAAAGGACGGCCTGCTCGGAGCGGATGTTGGTGATGGGTTGAGCCTCGATCCATTTGGAGAATTTGTCGATGGCTACCAACAAATGGGTGTACCCTCCTTTTGCCTTCTGTAGAGGTCCTACTAGGTCGAGTCCCCACACCGCAAACGGCCACGTGATGGGGATCATTTGGAGAGCGTGGGCGGGCAGATGCGTCTGCTTGGCGTAGAATTGGCACCCATGGCATGAGCGCACGAGCTCGATGGCGTCAGCTACGGCCGTTGGCCAGTAGAAGCCTTGTCGCAAGGCATTCCCAACGAGGGTTCGTGGGGCAGCATGGTGGCCGCAAGCCCCCGAGTGTAGATCCTCGAGGAGTTTTCGGCCTTCTTCTATGGTGATGCAACGCTGCAAGATCCCTGTTGGGCTCCGTCGGTACAGCTCGTTGTCCTTGCCGTAGATCACATATGATTTGGCCCTTCGAGCGACACGGCGGGCCTCGGATCGATCCTCTGGTAGCTCATAGCGGATCAGGCAATCGAGGAATGGCGTGCGCCAGTCGAACGGTCGACTGGGCCACTGCTCCGCCCCCATTACCTCAGCTGCCATTAGTAGCGCTTCGATGGCGTCGGTCTGCTGGGCAGGAGCGGCTTCGACACCAGCCTCCGGGCCCAAGTCGACGGAAGGCTCATGTAGATCTCTTGAAAACGCGTCAGGCGGGACCGTGCCTCGAGTCGACGCAATCTTGGCGAGTTCGTCGGCCGCCTCGTTGTAGCGTCGGGCGACGTGGACGAGTTCGAGGCTGTGGAACTTGTCCTTGAGTCGACGGACCTCCTTGCAGTACGCCTCCATTTTCGGGTCGTGGCTACTCGAGGTCTTCATCACTTGGTCAATGACGAGCTGGGAGTCGCCTCGAACGTCGAGGCGTCGGACTCCTAGCTCGATGGCGGTTTTCAGGCTGTTGACAAGGGCCTCGTCCTCCGTGACATTGTTGGATGCGGCAAAATGAATCCTGATAATATACCTCATATGAACGCCTAGGGGCGAGATGAATAGCAGGCCTGCCCTAGCCCCTGTTGTCACAGAACCGACCAAATTATAAGAGTTCAAGTGTAGAAACGATCGGCCAGCAATCAAGTTACCAAACTTGAGCCCATATAATCCCGGTAGTCAATCGAAATCACGAAGGACTTCAAACCAACTTGCAACAAACCAAGATCGTAATAATTCAGCACAACACAGCGAATGTTACATAGTCATTCATTGTGAGAGCCCCTGAGTACGAGAATGTCATAAAAGATGTCATTTGCAATAGGTGGGAATAACCCTGAGTACGAGAATGTACTCAGCTAGACTTACCCGTCTAGTAAAAACATAAAAGACGCCAAGGATCATGCAAGGCTAACATCAAGTGGAGTTGGTTGACTCAACATTTGCCAAAAGCTTACATTATAACTAAGTTATTGTGAGAGCCCCATATTTATTCAATATCAGCCTACCACTAGATTAGCACCTGTACTAAAGCACTTCACTTTATTATTACAAGCAATAATAACCATATCAAGTTCATCATATGTTCTTCCTTGCTATCATCATTATCATGAACCAAGTTCATTAGTGAATGCTATGTTTGCCGTTGCTCTGTCCAGTTCTCACTGACCAGGAGAGATGGCGATTCGAATCGAATTCCTATCCAGCTGGAGGGGTATTCCTAGCACTCACCCAAGCATCCCCCGTCGGAGAGCCAATGGGCCACCTTTGGTACGACTCAGGAATCGCGGCTCCGATCAGCGCCGCACTTCCAGGGCCACCACTCTGCTAGGGAGGTCAGGAATTTTAACTCACCTGCCTTTGGGCTTACGCCAATGGTCCCCCGCACACCGCACTTCCTCCGGTAGTGCGCACTTTATACTTGCCGGTCTTCCGGCCTGAGTCATATTACTCGGCTTCGCGGTCGGAACGAGTTATCCGGCCAACTAAGTGTCAGGCATGCGTTCAACATGACAAGAGGACGTAAAACGGTCGGTCCTTAGCTGCCACAAACGGAGTTACTACAACCTTGCAAAACTCTGCCCGGCTTAAGTCAAATTAATCCGGTTCCACCCACGATAGAACATATAGTCCATCGTGATCCGACACAACCCTATATCGCGCAGGTGACATGAAATCACCCGACTTCTACCGATTAAGCATGGCTAAGCTGCTACTCAATCCTAACTCTACAACCAGGGTAGGGTAAGTTATCTTGACAAGGATGGAGTAAAGTGCAGCAAAGGTTTCATCACAACTCCTATACTTAATGCATCAATAAATATAACATATTCAAGTAACCTTTTGAAAGTAAAGGGAGACTTTGGATGCTCCGGGGCTTGCCTTTCACGAACGAGGCTGGCTCGTGGTTCGGGCACTCAACTTCTTCTTCGGGCTCCTCGAGTCCGACTGGCTGGACCTCCACCTCCTGGCTGCCTTCCTGGCCTTCGGGGTTTGCTTGGAGCTCGAAGGAAGCGGTCGCGTCCGATGCACCTATTGCATGCTCAACTAATAAGATGATGCATAAAAGAGGATGAATGCTTGACACATAAATAAACTCATTGGACACGCATTTACGGAGTAACGGTTATAACAGTTCACACAAGGTAGTAAGTTAACTGATCAGAATCTACCAAGTACTAGAACAGCAAGCATCACATAACAGGATTAGCTCAGTAAACAGGTCATAACTAGTGCTAGGCAGATCCAACAAACATGAGTGAAGACATTCTGGAAAGCTCATGAAATTGTCTACAAATCATCTTTAAACATCACAGCAAGATTCATAAGTTAAAGAAGCCATTTAAACAAAGTTCCAGGTTCTGTCCCAGAAAAACAGAGAGTACCCATTTCTGGAACCCAACTTGGAACAGCCATAACTTTCAAACTACTGGACCAATTGATCCCAAATTTAAACCACAGCTAGTTCATAAAGTTTGCAACAACTTTGATTTAGACAAGTTTCCCAGAAAACTCAGATATCAATAAGTAAAAGTTGAATTACTCCCTTGCTGTCCAGAACAGCCTTTAACCCACCAATTAATTATTTAAAGACACAGATCTACAAAACTTACAGAAGCACATGTATAGCATTGTGACATTCCCATAAAAATTTCAAAGCAATTGCGCATACCAAATTAGAGATATGCATTTAATATGTGACAAGGTGTGTATTTCATAAATTCAGAAACATGACTTACATTGCGCCAAACAAAAGATTTCAGATTATTTACGTATTAAGAATACCGTAAACAAGTTTACTACCAAAGTAGAGCACCAGCATAAGCACCAATTATTTTATATGATTTAATTAAGGAAACAAGCCAAATCTCAAACATAAATTACATATCAAAGCTGCATTACTCCAAAAATCATGAAATATTTATCAAAGCCTTCTAGTACAGAGACTACCATAAAAATTTTATAGTAAAATAAGCAGTATAACAAGAGATATGAATTTACTCATGAATAACAAGATTAAATCCTAATAAATATTTTTCTCAGAAAACATGGTTCATTTTATATTTTTATTAAAAACTATCCATCTCAAGGAATACCACAAAATTGGTTTCACAATTTTTAGATCTCAAAAACTGGAGATATGAGTTTTGTAAGAATGCCAAAAATCAGGATTTGAATAAAAGAAAAGGAGGGAAGTGAGGTGACACTGACAGTGGACCCCGCATGTCAGGGTCATCTTCCTCACCGCCGAGGCGACTCTCGCCGGCGATTTCTCCGCGACGGCGAGGTCTCCGGCCAAACCAAGGGCACCATTGTGATCCCCAGACTCTAGCGACTCGATTGACCCCCTTTTCCCCATGGTGGAGCCACCGGAAATGGCTCGCCGTCGATCATGGCGGCTCGACGGAGGTGCTCGGCGTTACGCCGGAGCCCTCAGGCCGGTACAGCGTGACCTAGGGTTTCCTACAGCACCAGCGGACTACAGCGAAGCTTCCTAGGTACGCGGCTTGGCTTGAAACGTCGTGGAACGTGCTGGCCATGGAAGACCCCAACTCCGGCGGAAACACGGCGGCGCTGCGCATCGTGTCCGGCGAGGGTGGGTGCGGTAGAGCGTCCACCGAGAGGTGCAACCGCTAGCTAAGGACCTAAGCTACCTCTAGAACCTAACCAAAGGAGATGGGAGGCTCCGAGGAGCCCAGCATTGAGTTCGCCGGAAAAGATGGTCACGGCGACCCGATTTTGGGGAAGAAGGAAATGGCAGCTCACCGGTGGGTTTCGCGGTGAGCTAGAGGGTGGAGAGTGGAGAGCGGCTCACGGCGGAGCTATTGGTGGAGTTTGGTGGACTACGATGCAGCGAGGAGCGCACACGAGCTCGCCGGAGTGAGCTCGCGACGGTGAGCTTGCTGCGGGCGCGCTTCCGGCGAGAGAGGCGAGGCAGAGAGGAAATGGATGCGTCCACTCCGCTCGGGGCGTCACCGTGGAGGACATGCGCGCGCTGGAAGCTGATGAGCGGGGCTAGGAGCGGCGTACGGGCGCCAAATGTCGTCGTTGCTCTGTCGCCGGTCGGCCACGTCGGCGAGCTCGCGTCTGATTCAGAGAACACGATGACCGACTGACAGAGCGAATTTAGCAACGAATAACTCCCAAACCAGCCCAAGTTAGAAGATGATGCAGTTGACAAAGTTGGAGTTCCAATCGAGTTCTACAACATTGTCAACTAGAGCAAAAGCCAGATCGGCCTGGATTGAGAGATATAGAGTTTTCAAAACCGATCGAGCAAACTGTTTTCATTCCAGGACTTAGAAAAATTTCCTAAGTGTTGGAAACAGCCCCAAATCTGCCTTGTAGGTCAATTTTGAGCTAGATGTGATCATTTTCATGAGATGGCTATAAAACAACTTTTGTTCCTTATAAAATTTGCAACAACTTTGCTGTAGAAAGTTTTGACATGGAAACATTTTATGAAACACTTTTTAAAATCCTAAGCAAAAGAGGTTTCTAGAGCCTATTTGTATAAGTATGACTTATGTGATTATTTTGGAGAAGTGATCAACATGAACATTGTTCCCAAGGTTGAGTTAAGCATAGATAAACTAAGTACCAAGGCATAGAGCATAAACACAAGCATGGTTCACTCAAGCATAAGCATAGGAAGACTACTTAAACAATTTAAATCACATATTTGCATGGAATGACATGGCTCAAGATAGATGATGATCATGATATGCTTGAATAGATGATGATGCTCATGCTATGCATATGATTTATGCAACCATAACACTGTGGTGTTACAGCCCTCCCCCTTTACAAAAATCTCGTCCCGAGATTTGAAAGCTTACTGATTTTCGAAGAAGATTTTGTAAACTTCTTTCAAATAATCCTCGGTTTCCCAAGTGGCATCTTCTTCCTCGTGGTTACTCCACAACACTTTGTAGAATTTAACCACACGATTATGAGTCACCCGTTCCCTGCGGTCAAGAACCGCTATAGGTTTTTCTTCATACACCAAGTCCGACTTCAACTTGATATCCCGAACTTCCACTCTTTCCTCCGGAACACGAACGCACTTCTTTAGCTGTGATACGTGGAAGACAGGGAAAATAGCTCGAAGCGCAACTGGAAGTTGAACTTTGTACACCACATTCCCTTTCCTTTCGAGAATCCGATAAGGTCCCAGATAACGAGGTGCAAGCTTTCGCTTGACTCTGAACCACCCTTCATCGGAGACACCTTGATATACACATGGTCACCAACTGAAAACTCAATCGGCTTCCTTCTTTTGTCGGCATAACTTTTCTGACGAGCTTGAGCAGCTTCCAGATGTTGCTGGATGGTACGGACTTGCTGCTCTGCTTTGTTCATGAAATCGATGACATAATACCTTCGTTCTCCGGCTTCTACCCAATTCAACGGGGTTCGACACTTTCGACCGTACAGGGCTTCAAATGGAGCCATCTTGATACTCTCCTGATAACTGTTGTTATAAGAGAACTCAGCTAATGGCAACCACTTAACCCAAGAACCTTTAGAAGAAAGACCACACGCCCTCAACATATCTTCTAGGATTTGGTTGACCCTTTTAGTTTGACCTGCTGTTTGGGGATGATAAGCAGAGCTACGGACTAAATGAGTGCCAATCTGCTCATGCAGACATTCCCAAAAACGAGCAGTGAACTGTGGTCCACGATCTGATATGATAGTTCGAGGCACACCATACTGACGAACAATGTTTTCGAAATACAACTCCGCATATTGATGTGGACGATAGTCAGTTCGAACTGGAATAAAACGAGCAACCTTGGTCAAACGATCTACAATCACCCAGATAGAGTCGTAACCCTTAACAGAAGTTGGGAGTCCAACGATGAAATCCATGCTGACTTCTTCCCATTTCCATCCAGGAATTGACAAGGGTTGAAGCAAACCAGCTTTCATGTGAACGGCCTTCACACGACAACAATTGTCACAACGAGCGACAAAAGCAGCAATCTCCTTTTTCATCTTTGTCCACCAAAACAAAGGTTTCAGATCCTGATACATCTTGCTACTACCAGGATGGATAGACAATTTGGATAAATGAGCTTCAGATAAGATCTGATTTCGTAGCTGACGGTCTTTTGGGACCACTAGTCGATCCTTGAACCAAAGAATTCCGTTCTCATCGGCCCTGAAATGCTTGGTTTCATCTTCCTTTATTTTTCTCTTTATATGGTGGATGCCTACATCTGTTTGCTGCAATTCGATGACTCGATTGCGAAGAGTACTCTCCAGAGAAATCTGGTTGAGCACAAGTGGATGCATAAGATGTGACAACAATGGATCTTCCACTTGGATAGAGTGGCAGTGCGCTTTCCAACTCAGAGCATCCGCCACCACGTTTGCCTTGCCCAGATGATAGTGCACTTGTAGATTGTAATCTTTAATCAACTCAAGCCACCGTCATTGCCGCATGTTCAGTTCAGGTTGAGTGAAGATATACTTGAGGCTCTTATGATCGGTGTAGATATTACACAGATTACCCAGCAAATAGTGCCTCCAGATTTTCAAAGCATGAACAACTGCTGCCAATTCTAAGTCATGAGTAGGGTAATTGACCTCATGCTTTCGAAGTTGGCGTGAGGCATACACGATAACGTGACCTTCTTGCATCAACACACAGCCTAGACCAATGCCTGACGCGTCACAAAAGACATCGAAGGGCTTTTCGATATCAGGTTGAGCTAGGACAGGAGCTGATGTCAGCAATGTCCTCAACTTGTGGAATGCCTCCTCACACTCAGGCGTCCACACAAACTTCTCATCTTTTTGAAGTAGACGAGTCATAGGCTTGGATATTTTTGAAAATTCCGGAATGAATCGACGATAATACCCAGCCAGACCGAGAAAACTCCGAACCTCGTGTACCGAAGTTGGAACCTTCCAATCCAGCACTTCTTGCACCTTAGCTGGATCCACTGATATGCCTTCTTCAGATAAGACATGGCCCAAGAAAGGTACTTTCTTCAGCCAAAACTCGCATTTGCTGAACTTGGCATAAAGCTGATGCTCACGCAAACGCGACAACACTATACGCAGATGCTCTGCATGCTCCTCTTCATTGCAAGAATATATTAAGATATCATCCATGAAGACTACCACAAAGTTGTCCAATTCGGGCATGAACACCGAATTCATGAGATACATGAAATGAGCAGGTGCATTTGTAAGACCGAAGGACATGACGAGATACTCATACAACCCATACCTCGTCGAGAAAGCTGTCTTAAGTACATCTTCAGGACGGATCTTGATCTGATGGTACCCAGATCGCAAATCAATCTTGGAGAATACCTTGGCTTTAGACAACTGATCAAACAAAATATCAATGCGAGGAAGAGGGTATTTATTCTTGATGGTCACCACATTTAGGGGACGATAGTCCACACACATGCGCAAAGATTGATCCTTCTTCTTCACTAAGATAGCCGGACAACCCCATGGGGAAGAACTAGGACAGATAAGACCCTTCTTCAACAACTCATTCAGCTGGGTCTTAAGCTCAGCTAGCTCATTGGGTGGCATTCTATAAGGTCTTCTAGAGATAGGAGCGGTACCTAGAATCAATTCAATTTTGAACTCCACATCCCAATCCGGAGGAAGCCCGGGCAAATCATTAGGAAATACATCCAGGAACTCACACACCACCGGAATGTCCTGAATAGCCTTAGATGTAACTGCATTCACAGTGCTACGGATTTGAATATCACGAGGGAGTTGCACTAGAAATGCCTCCTTGGTATTCGGGTCTTTCAACATCACTACACGAGTGGTGGTGTCGATAAGAACTCCATTACCACTCATCCACTTCATCCCCAGAATTACATCTATGCCCACACGAGGTAGAACAACCAAATCAGCAAGAAACTGACGGCCTCCTATTTCCAGAGTTGCCCCCAAAACCACTTGATTGGTGGAAATATCATTTCCAGCAGCACTAATTGTTGGCACTTCTTAACGCAACCACCGGATATCGGTGATGGCGCCAGAAGTGCCTGGTGTGGTAACTCTATTAACTATTGGATAATTCCGCAAGCGCACAGAAGGTACCGCTGTAGCACTTCACCCGGGAGTATTCCAAGGTATCGTAATTTATATTTTCCCAAGGGAAAGCAATAGCTAGAAATGCTTGTAAGAAAAGAGATCCTATCTCAACTTAGTTACAACTAGTGCAGAGAGGTGGTAACGAAAGGTGAAGGAAGGGATGATGATGATCCAGAGATAATCAAAAAGGATAACTACAAGATAACTAGAGTAGAGTAGCTAGGTGGGAGGACAACGAGTGAGTACAGGTTCCTAGGATATCTAATTCTACTCTCGTGAACTAATCTTAATCAAATAGCAGAGACACACTAGATTGATACCTTACTAATGGCTGCCAGGGATAGCCGAGCTGGTAAGACGCTTAAAAGGTTTTTCACCTAACCCCTTACCGAAAGCGACTATTGGGCTTATGGACGCCTTATCTTTTAAGAACTAGCTCGTACGTGAGGAGAACCTAATGCCGCCCACGATCTGTCACCTACTAGGGAGTGCGCCCCTACTTTCCGTCCGAGCCAGCGACACCCAAAGGCAAGACCTAGCCTAAGCACCGCGCTTACGCTAACTCTCACTACTCTAGCTGCGATCAAACAACTATAGCACCTTGCTAAAGGCGATGGGAAACAGCCACGAGCTTGTTACAGGATCACAATCTAATATGTAACTAATAAAGGACAAGATAGAACACTACAATACTATTGCAAGAATAATATTGCACAAAGTAATACTTAGAAAAGTAGAAAGAGAATATATTAAGAAAACAAGTCTTACAGGAGAAAAGATACAAGAGCTATACCAGACTCTCCAGAAGACGACTCCGGAGACCCCGAGCTTCGCTCGACTCAACTCTAACTCCCACACTAGACTACTACTACTACTACTCACTTGTATCTAGCTTGGATCACTTGAACCTTGAATTCATCATGCCTTGGAAGGGTGAAATCAGCCTCTATTTATAGGGAGAGGTGGAGTAGGGGCTACTCCACCGCCACGTCATCGATCCGTGTGATCATGCCTCTCCACCCTTGGATCAAACCGACTTCACAACCGCCATTTGATCAACGGCAGGGGCAAACCAACACGTGAGACATGTGGGGAAGGTCGGTGGGAGGCCACCGACCCTGAAACCGCCTTACATGTGGGGTCGGGCGACCCCACTCCTGACCACCTGGGCCCACCAGCAGTGTCCACAATGGTCCCTTATGTCGGTGGAGTAGGTGGCACACCTGGGTCCCACCAAAGAGGGGTCGGGCGACCCCCTCCCTGTGGGCCCAGGGTGTCACCTGTTGTCCCCTCGATCTCCTCTTGATGATTCTGATATTGGCTTTGTCAAATAATGTCTTGAATTTGTTGTTCCTGCATAAACAAGCTAAGAGTACAAGTGGAACTAGTTATGGATAAAATATGTTCATGTCATGTCATTTCCCCTTGCAACCGAGGCATGTTGACGGTGTTTTGTATGTGGATTTCTATGGTATATCCACCGTCAACAAGATCCCCCAAGCTTAACCTTTGCTCGTCCCGAGCAAACAATCAAACTTAGCCTCGGTGGATCAGGTATTGTTACTATGTTCACATTTCAAGAGTACCATGTGTACAACAAAGTTCTTCTCTTTGCATGAAAAATTTAGCTATGTAAACTTACCCATATTACCTTAGTCCCTTATGGGGCTTATGGCTTTTCCTTTGTCTTAGGTGGTTGAAAGACAAAACAGTTTGACTTCAGCACTAACTTTCTCATTCTTAGCAAGTTTCATATCAGAGGTTTTGTGATATTTTCAAAAGAAAACTTAAATGTTCCTCATATGGTTCTCTCATGTCACTCAAATGGTGTATAATTCCTCACCAAGGCATATGATAGAGTTGCCTTCTCTATTTCATCCTATTTCTAAAAGGCTTATGTGGAGCTTAAGGTAGGGATGAAAGGAGATAGCATACTTACTTTGCATGTGTTGCGAAGTCAAAGCTCGGATCCTTGAAGAGAAGTGTCATACTCCCAGATCAAGATGTGCAAGTGTGATATATGGTGGACTAGGTTGCTCCTTTATTTGCTACACTCTCTCTACTTGTATATTGAGACATGGCTAGCATTTTCTTTTTCTTCGAGCTTTATGTGCTCATTTTTTTTTGTGGACTTGCACATGTCCATCTTTTTATTTCATTTTGCCTAGGCTTTTGATGTCTCATTTACCAAATAATGCTTAGAGAGAGATATTCTAACATTTAGAGTATGGAGCAACCTATTTAGTGGATGCGAAATACATGTGGTTGCGTACTTCCAGTGTAGAAGCAGCATATATATATGTGGTGTGTACGTGATCTTGATCTTAGGAGCATGAAAAGTCTCTTAACAGGGGTCAACAAGACTTGACGACACTCAACACAAAGCAAATAGCTTATGTGGAAAGGTTGCAATCATGTAAAGTAGATATAGCTGTGGTAGGAATTCATCACCCTTGAGGAACAATTAAGGTTTTGATCATTTTAAGAATAAATCTCTGATAATCATGCATGCTTAGAATAATATTATAGCAGCTCTAAACTATGTTCAGAATAAATGTCTTGAATTTGTTGTTCCTGCATAAACAAGCTAAGAGTACAAGTGGAACTAGTTATGGATAAAATATGTTCATGTCATGTCATTTCCCCTTGCAACCGAGGCATGTTGACGGTGTTTTGTATGTGGATTTCTATGGTATATCCACCGTCAACACTAATACAATAACTTCTCTTATCAAGTGTAAATGCCTTGAGATTATGCTTAGACACAAATTCGGAACTCACAAAAGAATGCGATGCTCCTGAATCAAAAAGCACAAGTGCATCACATTGGTTAACCAGAAACTTACCAGCCGTAACTACCTCACCAGCAGGGATTGCTTCCACAGTGGTGTAGTGAACACGCCCCTGACGGACGTTCCCTTGATTGACCTTCTTTGGCGGGTAAGGATAGTTGCTCTGCCAATGCCCGGTCTGATTGCAGTTCCAGCACGGACGGTTGGCAGGTGGAGTCTTGGCATAGTTGGGACCCGTGTTACCCCTAGGAAGAGCAATGGAGTAACCCTTGCGGAAACCCGTCTTTGCCTGATTCTTCTCCACAGGTGGGCGATACCGCTGGTTAGGGGTTGGAGCACGGATCGGTGGTCTAGCTACCACTGGAGTCTTGGACTGAGATGCCCCTGCCCCGGCTTCAAAAGCCCTCTTGCGAGTCTTGGTCGCAGTGTACACAGTATTATAGTTCTCTTGGGTAAGAGCATCACTGACAAACTCATTGAAAGTTGCACACTTAGTGCGGCCCATAGTCTTCAGCAACTTGGGGCAAAGACCCCGTTTGAAGCTAGCAATCTTCTTCGCCTCAGTGTTCACAAACTCAGAAGCGTATCTTGACAAATGATTGAAAGCATGCAAATACTCCTTCATAGTTTTGTTGCCCTGAGTCAACTGCATAAACTTGGTATGCTTCATCTCCATGACACTAGGAGGAATGAAATGCCCCTTGAAAGCCTCACGGAAAATATTCCAGTCAAGCACAGTGTCGGCTAGAAGAGCTTCCCAATACTGATTCCACTAGATGCCTGCTGGACCTTGCAGTTGATGAGCTGCATACTCTGCCTTCAAACCTTCCGTCAACTGAAGCAAGCAGAACTTTTGTTCCACCGTGTTCAGCCATTCTTCAGCTTGAAGGGGTTCTTCAGCTTCTCTAAAAGGTGGGGGCTTCGTATCCATGAAGTCCTTGAAGCTACTGTACTGGTTAGGAGCTGGCCCTTCATGTGCATTACGACCACCTGGATTCGCCATCCGATTGATGGTCTCATTGAGCATCCTCTGATTTTCCACCATCATTTGCATTAGCTCAGCTAGATTTGGTGGTGGAGGAGGAGAGGGTGGATTCATGTTTGCACGCTGTTCCGCACCTCGGGTGCCACGAGACATCTATAAAGACACAGTCAGTGGGCATTGATGATGACAAGATTTGCCGCAGAAGAACTTATATTTATGCCTGAAAGTATTCGAGAGAATAGCTTTACAGAAAAGGCACAATAATTCAATTCCACAAAACAACATCACCAATCCAACACATGATAGAGATATCCGCAATATGCACCACAATGGAAAACATCGTCATAACATAACGAACATGTTAAGATTGCACATTGGGTCCATAAAGTTATTACACCATCACAGCACATGCCATGAGTCAAGGTCAAAGTTCCGGATTACAACATGGGTACAAAAGCATCACAGCTAGCTGCCAGACTACAGAAGATCCTCACATAACACTACCCACTACTCCCTACACTCCAGGCTCGTCGTCCGAGTCAGCGTCGAAGATCGCCTCTCCATCCTCGTCGCTAACTGGCTCAAGCTCCTCGTCCTCCACGTCCTCGTGCAAGGGTGGTGCAGCCGCTGCTGGTCCATCGACCTCCATACCATCATCATCGGCCACAATCACCTGAGGTCCCACCTCTGGATACACGGGTATAGGGCGAGGAATAGGGTGTAGCAAGTTGTTGAGACGGTGAATCTCCACAAGACCAGCCTCAATCTGATCCTGCAGATAGTTCTCTCGCTCAAGAGACTGAATCCGGTGCATCTCCCATGCCCGGCGCCTGTTCTCCGACACGCGGAGTGCAGTGTCCCTCTCACGAGTGATCTGCACCAAGCGCTCCTGCACTGTCTCCCTCTCTCGAGCCAACTGAGTCATCAAGCTAATGGCCTTCACCCACTCCTGCCTACGGTACTCTGCAATGTCTTCCCAGTCATTGCGGTCCTTCTGAGCTTTCTCCAGGAGTCTAGCTTGCTTGCGAAACTTGTGAGCACGCTTTTCAGCCTTTCGTTGCATCTCCTGAGCCTAGCGAACAGCCACCATCACCTGTGCATAGGTGCGCTCTCGCTGACTGATCAGCTTGAGCACAGCCATCATAGCACTCATAGCAGGACTAGAACTCTCAGCTCGCTCTCCCCTGCCTCGGACCAAAGCACAACCATCAGCCTGTTTCCACTCCGCTGCTGATGGGTCAGCACGGGGAATGGAGGCCGCTGGTCCTCCTGTCAGCTCATCGCCACACCTCTGACAGATATCGAGTAGGATAGTCTGGGCTGCAACCTGAGCTGCCTCCTAAGGAGTCTGCCCGTCTGAGCTACAGGTCCACCCTGTCCATGCAGGCTTGCCCCCATGTGGAGGGACAACTCCCTGCACAGCAAACCATTGCAACTCTCCTGTCATATCCAACTCCCACCAAGAATACTGAGGTGGCTCAGTATACCCTACCGACTGTAGCACTCTCCAGAGCAAGGTAGGAGTGCCAAACTCGCTCAAGAAAGTGTCACTGGGACGGGGTGAAGCAGGTGCGTCTATCTGTGGAAAAGAATAGGAATACCATGGGTGAAAGAGGATTAGTTTAAGCAACATTTATTTAATTAAAAGGGATGACATTGTAAGGGAAGGAGTAGACAGAATGTATGTATGAATGCGACATGATGCATGCACGAACCGTACGTCCTCACAAACTTAGAAAATTAATATTCTAACGGATATACGGTGGCATACATTCGTCTCTCGATACGATAACTAGCGATTTACACGTGCGCTGTTAGAGTACCTGCAGAAAACTTCATTTCAGCCCAACAGTTCCCAATATATCACTCAAGAAAGCAGTAAACTAAGTGTACATTGCTTGGACATGTCCAACATGCACAAACAATGGCACCACAGCTACCCGAGAAATTAAATACTCCCCAATTAAGTTTCTTTCATGGTTCCATGGTTTTGACATGTAACCACTCCAGAAGACCACTGCGAACACTCCCCTAGATCGCCGTTTGGACGATCATGCTCTCACAGCTTTCACTTACCAGAGCGTAGGTGCGACGTTGCATAATTTAAATCTAGCGACATATGTGGCTAATTCACATATGAAGGCTACCTCCACCATTAGACCACAGGGTAGCGTAGTGTGGTCATCACACATCCATACCTGAGTACTGCCGGAGATGCAAAAATAAACCCCCCCAAGTCAGTACTTAAATAGCCACCTATAGTGCTTATATGGGCAAGGAGGATTCGACCACTGGCATAACTTAAGTATTGTTTTACCATTTTATTTAGAAACTCTTTTGTTTTCTTTTTAAATACACAACCACTGCATTTATAATGCTGAACTTGCTCCGATGCCAGCTGTCACAGAACCGACCAAATTATAAGAGTTCAAGTGTAGAAACGATCGGCCAGCAATCAAGTTTCCAAACTTGAGCCCATATAATCCCGGTAGTCAATCGAAATCATGAAGGACTTCAAACCAACTTGCAACAAACCAAGATCGTAATAATTCAGCACAACACAGCGAATGTTACATAGTCATTCATTGCCGTCGAAGCGGCACCACATCGGAGCTATTAAGTTATTACAACACATGTTCGAAGTAGCGGAAGCAAAATAATTACACACACTTGTTCAAAGTTTAGTTCACAAGTTCTTGTTATTGCCAGAGTCTCATGCCATCCATCCAAAAGCAGCAGGTATGAGTTTGTTAGAGAACCGTGCCCAACGGTTAGTCCTCATCCCCAGCGGGATGGAGACAGGTCTTGCAGAAGCCGTCATAAAAGATGTCATCTGCAACAGGTGGGAATAACCCTGAGTACGAGAATGTACTCAGCTAGACTAACCCGTCTAGTAAAAAGATAAAAGACACCAAGGATCATGCAAGGCTAACATCAAGTGGAGTTGGTTGACTCAACATTTGCCAAAAGCTTACATTATAACTAAGTTATTATGAGAGCCCCATATTTATTCAATATCAGCCTACCACTAGATTAGCACCTGTACTAAAGCACTTCACTTTATTATTACAAGCAATAATAACCATATCAAGTTCATCATATGTTCTTCCTTGCTATCATCATTATCATGAACCAAGTTCGTAGTGAATGCTACGTTTGCCGCGGCTCTGTCAAGTTCTCACTGACCGTGAGAGACGGCGATTCGAATCGAATTCCTATCCAGCTGGAGGGGTATTCCTAGCACTCACCCAAGCATCCCCCGTCGGAGAGCCAATGGGTCACCTTTGGTACGACTCAGGAATCGCGGCTCTGATCAGCGCCGCACTCCCAGGGCTACCACTCTGCCAGGGAGGTCAGGAATTTTAACTCACCTGCCTTTGGGCTTACGCCAATGGTCCCCCGCACACCGCACTTCCTCCGGTAGTGCGCACTTTATACTTGCCGGTCTTCCGGCCTGAGTCATATTACTCGGCTTCGCGGTCGGAACGAGTTATCCGGCCAACTAAGTGTCAGGCATGCGTTCAACATGACAAGAGGACGTACAACGGTCGGTCCTTAGCTGCCACAGACGGAGTTACTACAACCTTGCAAAACTCCGCCCGGCTTAAGTCAAATTAATCCGGTTCCACCCACGATAGCACATATAGTCCATCGTGATCCGACACAACCCTATATCGCGCAGGTGACAGGAAATCACCCGACTTCTACCGATTAAGTATGGCTAAGCTGCTACTCGATCCTAACTCTACAACCAGGGTAGGATAAGTTATCTGGACAAGGATGGAGTAAAGTGCAGCAAAAGTTTCATCACAACTCCTATACTTAATGCATCAATAAATATAACATATTCAAGTAAACTTTTGAAAGTAAAGGGAGACTTAGGATGCTCCGGGGCTTGCCTTTCATGAACGAGGCTGGCTCGTGGTTCGAGCACTCAACTTCTTCTTCGGGCTCCTCAAGTCCGACTGGCTGGACCTCCACCTCCTGGCTGCCCTCCTGGCCTTCGGGGTTCGCTTGGAGCTCGAAGGAAGCGGTCGCGTCCGATGCACCTATTGCATGCTCAACTAATAAGATGATGCATAAAAGAGGATGAATGCTTGACACATAAATAAACTCACTGGACACGCATTTACGGAGTAACGGTTATAACAGTTCACACAAGGTAGTAAGTTAACTGATCAGAATGTACCAAGTACTAGAACAGCAAGCATCACATAACAGGATTAGCTCAGTAAACAGGTCATAACTAGTGCTAGGCAGATCCAACAAACATGAGTGAAGACATTATGGAAAGCTCATGAAATTGTCTACAAATCATCTTTAAACATCACAGCAAGATTCATAAGTTAAAGAAGCCATTTAAACAAAGTTCCAGGTTCTGTCCCAGAAAAACAAAGAGTACCCATTTCTGGAACCCAACTTGGAACAGCCATAACTTTCAAACTACTGGACCAATTGATCCCAAATTTAAACCACAGCTAGTTCATAAAGTTTACAACAACTTTGATTTAGACAAGTTTCCCAGAAAACTCAGATATCAATAAGTAAAAGTTGAATTACTCCCTTGCTGTCCAGAACAGCCTTTAACCCACCAATTAATTATTTAAAGACATAGCCAAAGCATAAACAGTGTCAACCACATGACTTATAAGCACAAGCATATCGCAAGGTTACCAGATCAACATATGTTAACCCCTAAATATTTAATAATGATGCATTTAACCATTTAATTCTATAAAAGGACTTAATTATAAGATACTAGCAAATGTGCTCAGAAAAATCTGCAAAACTTACAGAAGCACATGTATAGCATTGTGACATTCCCATAAAAATTTCAAAGCAATTGCACATACCAAATTAGAGATATGCATTTAATATGTGACAAGGTGTGTATTTCATAAATTCAGAAACATGACTTACATTGTGCCAAACAAAAGATTTCAGATTATTTACGTATTAAGAATACCGTAAACAAGTTTACTACCAAAGTCGAGCACCAGCATAAGCACCAATTATTTTATATGATTTAATTAAGGAAACAAGCCAAATCTCAAACATAAATTACATATCAAAGCTGCATTACTCCAAAAATCATGAAATATTTATCAAAGCCTTCTAGTACCACACAGAGACTACCATAAAAATTTTATAGTAAAATAAGCAGTATAACAAGAGATATGAATTTACTCATGAATAACAAGATTAAATCCTAATAAATATTTTTCTCAGAAAACATGGTTCATTTTATATTTTTATTAAAAACTATCCATCTCAAGGAATACCACAAAATTGGTTTCACAATTTTTGGATCTCAGAAACTGGAGATATGATTTTTGTAAGAAAGCCAAAAATCAGGATTTGAATAAAAGAAAAGGAGGGAAGTGAGGTGACACTGACAGTGGACCCCGCATGTCAGGGTCATCTTCCTCACCGCCGAGGCGACTCTCGCCGGCAATTTCTCTGCGACGGCGAGGTCTCCGGCCAAACCAAGGGCACCATTGTGATCCCCAGACTCTAGCGACTCGATTGACCCCCTTTTCCCCACGGCGGAGCCACCGGAAATGGCTCGCCGTCGATCATGGCGGCTCGGCGGAGGTGCTCGGCGTTACGCCGGAGCCCTCAGGCCGGTAGAGCGTGACCTAGAGTTTCCTACAGCACCAGCGGACTACGGCAAAGCTTCCTAGGTACGCGGCTTGGCTTGAAATGTCGTGGAACGTGCTGGCCACGGAAGACCCCAACTCCGGCAGAAACACGGCGGCACTGCGCATCGTGTCCGGCGACGGTGGGTGCGGTAGAGCGTCCACCAAGAGGTGCAACCGCTAGCTAAGGACCTAAGCTACCTCTAGAACCAAACCAAACGAGATGGGAGGCTCCGAGGAGCCCAGCATTGAGTTCGCCGGAAAGGATGGTCACGGCGACCTGATTTGGGGGAAGAAGGAAATGGCGGCTCACCGGTGGGTTTCGCGGCGAGCTAGAGGGTGGAGAGTGGAGAGCGGCTCACGGCGGAGCTATGGGTGGAGTTTGGTGGACTGCGATGCAGCGAGGAGCGCACACGAGCTCGCCGGAGTGAGCTCGCGACGGGCGCGCTTCTGGCGAGAGGGGCGAGGCAGAGAGGAAATGGACGCGTCCACTCTGCTCGGGGCGTCGCCGTGGAGGACATGCGCGCGCTGGAAGCTGACGAGCGGGGCCAGGAGCGGCGTACAGGCGCCAAATGTCGCCGTTGCTCTGTCGCTGGTCGGCCACGTCGGTGAGCTCGCGTCTAATTCATTGAACACGATGACCGACTGACAGAGCGACTTTTGCAACTAATAACTCCCAAACCAGCCCAAGTTAGAAGATGATGCAGTTGACAAAGTTGGAGTTCCAATCGAGTTCTACAACATTGTCAACTAGAGCAAAAGCCAGATCGGCCTGGATTGAGAGATATAGAGTTTTCAAAACCGATCGAGCAAACTGTTTTCATTCCAGGACTTAGAAAAATTTCCTAAGTGTTGGAAACAGCCCCAAATCTGCCTTGTGGGTCAATTTTGAGCTAGATGTGATCATTTTCATGAGATGGCTATAAAACAACTTTTGTTCCTTATAAAATTTGCTACAACTTTTCTGTAGAAAGTTTTGACATGCAAACATTTTATGAAACACTTTTTAAAAGCCTAAGCAAAAGAGATTTCTAGAGCCTATTTGTATAAGTATGACTTATGTGATTATTTTGGAGAAGTGATCAACATGAACATTGTTCCCAAGGTTGAGTTAAGCATAGATAAACTAAGTACCAAGGCATAGAGCATAAACACAAGCATGGTTCACTCAAGCATAAGCATAGGAAGACTACTTAAACAATTTAAATCACATATTTGCATGGAATGACATGGCTCAAGATAGATGATGATCATGATATGCTTGAATAGATGATGATGCTCATGCTATGCATATGATTTATGCAACCATAACACTGGGGTGTTACACCCGTCTTCATGAGAGACCCGTCGAAGTACATCGTCCACAGCTCTGACTGGACCTGAGCCGGGGGGAGCTGGGAGTCTGTCCATTCCGCAACGAAGTCCACCAGGGCTTGTGATTTGATAGCTTTTCGGGGCGCATAGGTGACGGTCTCACTCATGAGCTCGACCGACCACTTGGCGATTCTTCCCGTGGCCTCCCGATTCTAGATGATCTCGCCCAAGGGGAAAGACGAGACCACGTGATAGGGTGGCCGAGGAAGTAATGCTGCAGCTAACGTCGGGCGAGGATTATGGCGTAGATTAGCTTCTGGATTTGTGGGTAACGCGTCTTGGTCTCCGAGAGCACCTCGTTGATGAAATAGACCGACCTCTGGACTGGCAGCGTGTGCCCCTCCTCCTGCCTCTCGACCACTACCGCTGCACTGACGACCTGGGTCGTCGAGGCGACGTACAGAAGCAGAGGTTCTGCGGGTTGAGGCGGGACTAGGACTGGTGCAGAGGTTAGGGTTTTTGTTCAAGTTATCGAGGGCTTCCTTGGCCTCTGGAGTCCAGGAGAAACGCTCGACTTTCTTCAGAAGTCGATATAGTGGCAATGCCTTTTCTCCCAATCTTGAGATAAAGCGACTTAGCGCCGCTAAGCATCCCGTGACTCTCTGCACGCCCTTGACGTCTCAGATTGGCCCCATTCTTGTAATGGCCGAGACTTTCTCGGGATTCGCCTCGATGCCGCGCTGGGAAACGATGTAACCCAGGAGCATACCTCGAGGCACACCGAAAACACACTTCTCGGGATTGAGCTTGATCTGGTTGGCGCGTAGGCAACTGAAAGCGATCTCGAGGTCCTGAATTAGGTCTCCCCGTCGCTTTGATTTGACGACGATGTCGTCGACATAGGCTTCGACCATCGACCCTATGTGCTCGCCAAACACATGGAGCATGCAGCGCTGATATGTAGCTCTCGCATTTCGAAGCTCGAACGGCATGGTTACATAACAATACATCCCAAAAGGCGTAATGAAAGATGTCGCGAGCTGGTCGGACTCTTACATTTTTATTTGATGGTAGCCAGAATATGTATCAAGGAAAGATAGGGTTTCACATCTCGCAGTTGAATCAACAATTTGATCGATACGTGGTAATGGAAAAGGAACTTTCGGACATGCTTTATTTAAACTGGTATAATCAACACACATCCTCATTTTCCCATTCTTTTTCTTAACTAGTACGGGGTTTGCTAACCAGTCGGGATGGTGAACCTCCTTAATGAATCCGGCCGTCAAAAGCTTGTGGATCTCCTCTGTTGGGTATTTTAAACGCAAACAGAAAAATCCGCAAGCGCACGGATACCGATGTAGCTTTCACCCGGGAGTATTCCAGAGTATCGATTTTCCACAGGGAACGTGAGTGTACTAATTAAGATTCAAGATCGCCCAAGGATAACTATATAATTATTTTTGGTGGGAAGAGAGAAAGTTTCCTGAGAGTTCTCTAGTTGATCTAAGAATCAAGAATTACTTCAAGATTATCTATATCGGGACATCAGAGCACTAACCACAGAAAGAGATGAGAAGGGGGCTAGGAAGGTCTGACTACGGTCCTACAAACACCGATCCGAACATGGTGGAATACGTCGACCGTTAGGGCTGTCACTACCCTAAGGCTACCACAACAATCCGCAGGATTGGGTGCAATTCCAGGTAATCGCAAGACTAAACACCACGTCTAATCTATTAATTACTACTCTAGCGTTATAAAGACTAGAGCACTTGATGCAAGCGGGAATCCAATAAATAACTTGAATGTAAATAAAAGTAATTAGAGAACTCAGGAGTTATGAATTGAAGAACCTGGAGAACGATGAAGAACAAACCAGATGCTGCAAAAGTATAATGTTGAGGAAGATCCGACAGATCCGGCTCCTCCTCCGCTCTCCTCTTCTCTCTCCCTATTTTCTAGATTACAACTAGAACTAACTAGAACTAGAACTAGAGGAACTAGAACTAGAACTAGATGAACTAGAACTAGATCTAGATGAACTAGAGGTAGAACTAGAAGAACTAGAGGGATCCTCTCTACTTGGATGAAGAATTGAAACCCTAGCTTTGATTCTGTAGAAGAGGTATGATCTCCAGGGGCCAGGGGGTCTGGTTTTATAGTCCCTTCAAGTGAATCTGGGCCATCGGATCAAACCGACATTGATCGTGTGGTTTTCCTTGAAGTATTAGGTCGGTGGAGCATGATCCCCGAATTTCACCCTGATTGGTCCAGGGGGGAGGGCGGGCGCCCAGTAAGGGAGGGCGGGCGCCCAGTGCCCGGCTCCGTTACGTCTCCCGTTCGCTCCCGTGGCTTCTGGAGTCTTCTAGATGCTAGAAAATTGCGCGGCACGTTAATATCTCTATGTAAACCCGACGTGTGGGCCTTTCTTCCGTATTTCCTGATAACCCCCTGCAGAAATAGACAAACACCAAAACTCGTGGAATTCTGTCAGATAAAACCCTAAGTCTAGGTGTTGGTTGCATTTGGATCCTTTTCCATGATTAGTTGATGGTTAAATGTGAGCATTAAGGACCGTCAACAAGCTCCCCCAAGCTTAACCTTTGCTCGTCCCTTAGCAAAGATGAACTCAAGAGTTTCTGCAGTGGTTTTATGCCTTAAAAATACACATGGGTTCAAACAATATCTCATCTCTGGGTTAGGGTAAACTGTTAAAATTTAAACTTACTCAATTTACCTTTCACCATGGGACTTGTAACCGTTACTTCTGTCTTGAGCAGTTAAAAGATAGAACGGTCTAGTCAAGCACCATGTCTCTTATTCTTGATCAGCTATAGCTCTGGAGTTTTTGCAGATTTTCAAATAAAACTCAGAGATTCCTTGTATGACTCTCTCTAGTCTCTCTTTTGTGGTATTTCTGGATCCTTACCAAGGCAGTGATGGTATATGCCTTCTCTCAAAGTATGTGGTATTTGTGGTATAAGGCATAGTGGCATTGCCTTCTCTCTCACCCTACTCTAATAAGGTTTTGATATCTGGAGCTCATAGGTGGGAGACAGCTAATACATACTTATAAGACATTTATTGCATAGTCAAACCATGGATCCAGAAGAACAAGTCAATAAGTCAAATCAAGATGTGCATGTGTGGCGAATGAATGGTGTATGGTGATGATGGTGATAACAATGGTGAAAGTCTAATTCTACTTTTGCTCTTTTGAGGGGATACATACCTTCCTTGCTCTTTTGAAACTTTTTGAGGAGAATGAGATGCTCTATATTTTCTTTTTCTTCTCTCAGGTGGGTATCTTGTACCCCTAATTCTACTGTCGGACACTTGTCCATTTTTACCTCTCGTCTCACTTTTTTTTTCTTTCGAGGTTCCGGGCACTTGCCCCTTTTTATTTCCTCGTATCTTTTTTTTCTCTCTCTTTTTTTTCTTTTTTTTAGAGCACTCATCTAATGAGATAATATAGCAAGTGGTAGTAACAAGATAACTTGAGCATTTATTTCACAGGGGAAAAATAGAAATATTTTTGGCTATTCTCTCCCGGATTAGGAGTAGAATATTTTTGGGTGGTTCTGGAGATGAAAATGGATGGATATATGTGGATGCGTACTTCCAAAGTAGAAGTAGCATGTATGAGTGAACGTGCAAGTGAATCTTGATTTAACCACATGACAAGCTCCTAAGGGTCTACACAGCTTGACCACACTCAATGCTCATAAGTAGTAAAAAGTAAATGTGTGGCTCATAGTCTAACAAGCATGTATATATGGCTGTGGTAGGAATTTAAACTCTCATCATACGGGAACTCATCATGCAACATTTTAAAGATTTTCAAAGATAAAATTCTCCAGAATTCTAGCATCTCTAGGAACAGATAAATAGCAGCTCAACCTTCCCATATCATATCCGTTAACAACTTAGACTTTAGATCAAGTACTCTCCCCACAAGTTCAGGTTTAGAGCAAACCTTAATTCATAACAGTGATGCCTAAACTTGAGAGAGATTTCAATTTTGAGAACTAGTCATGGCAGACCAACAATTCATCATTTCCATGTGAGAGCTTATCATGAGGGTTCATAGCAAACTATATTTATTTATTTATTTAGCAAGCTAAGCAAAGACATATATAAGCACAAAATCTTTATTTGGGTTTTTATGATTATGCATCTTTTTATTATTTAAGTAAAGTATAAATGTGAGTAGAAACACTTAGCTGGATAAATGGAGGTGCTCTCCCCCAAGCTGGATTTTGACGTAATTCCTTTTGATGTAGCAGGTGGCGGAGGTGTATTTGAATGTCGGCAGCACCCTGACATTGATTAGGATGTCCTCCGTCTACTAGTCTTCTTTGATCCTTTAATTCTGTGGAGCTCAAATAGACAACAAAGCTTTGTGGAACTAGTTAAGTGTTAGCATAAATATCTAGCCTTTATCATGTTGAGCCTCCTCAATAAATGTTACTCTCTTTAGTAGGATCATAAATTTATTTTTATATTTTCATTTTTATAGGACAGGAATATATATATTTATTTTTACGCCACCACAGTGAATGTACTTATGGGTTTTATGCCATGAGCATACTCACATGGGGCTTACTATTTTTAACATTTTTATTTTCTTTTCAATATGATGTGAACCTGATTAACTAAGCAAACTATTTTAAAATAATTGAAAGGAAAAAGATAACTACCAAGTTTACCTCTTGGCAAGGCATTCGGTGTTTTTAAGTCCTCCGAACGGGACTCTCCATTTTCTCAGTCGTCCTGGGATTCGCTGGATGGCGTAGTCGGTGGTTCCAGCAGCGTCTGCTCTTCATGTATAACTATCTTCTCTTTCCACACCTAACTCGGTGCTACGGTCTCCTCAAGACTGTTCTGTTCAAGCTGTATGTCTTTAGACATTACCACTTCTCCTTCGTAGTCCGCCTATCCGTCCTTGATGATTTGCCTTCTCTGGTTGCGGTTGCGTCGTCTTCTTCTTGTCCTGACCTGCTTAGAGTCTTTAACTATATAGTTAAGGTCAGTAAAATAGCAGCGTACCTTCTCAGAGGGAAAGTGCATGTGGACTTCTCCGGTTCCAATGTAGATGATTGCTTTAACAGTGCTGAGGAACGGTCTTCCAAGGATGATGGGTGTATCGTACTTGTCTTCTCCCATGTCAATAACCTTAAAATCATCTGGAGCTGAATGTATGTCGGTTTTAGGGGCATGGTTCCGTGCAGGAGCTGATAAGTGACTGCGGCCATTATGTTGACGTCAGATCCAGTGTCGTAGAGTGTCTTCTGAAAGTTGTATCTATTAATGGAGCACTGGATGGTTGGTATGCTTGGGTCGTCCTTTTTGGTCAGGAATGGTGACTTAAGTCGACGATCTTGACCTCCTTGAGCTGTAGTGACCATCTTAGCTGACTCGGTACACATTTGCTTGTTCTTGTTCCTCCTGTTGGTCCTCTTCCTTGGTTCATGTCGGGATTGCTCTGAGATTTGTGTAGTCTTGTTCTTGAAGGTAAACGTCTTCTTCTTCCCCTTGATGTAGAAACTGATCTTGGCAGCACTAGCGTAGATGACAACTCCTGAGGTGTTCAGGAATGGCCTCCCTAGGATGATGGGTGCCCTCTCATCAGTACCAGTCTCTATTACCACGAAGTCTGCTGGAGCGTATAAGGTACCAACTCGGACGCAGAGGTTCTTCAATATCCCCTTTGGGAAACTTAGTGTCTGATCTGCAAGCTGCAAACACATGGTTGTTTCTAATAAAGGATGTGTAAAGAAATTTTCATAGAGTACCCTGAGCATAATGTTGACGCTGGAGCCAAAGTCGCAGAGTGCTTCTAGGAAGTCCACCATGCCGATGGAGATCGGGATAACGGGGCGTCCTGGGTTGTCTCTCTTGACCGGCAGAAGGTCAGTAATTACTTCCACAACGGGGTTACTCCAGTAGTTACGTCCTCAAGCATCTCAGGGCAGTGATTGCCTGAGTGTCCAGTATCTCTAGTGTGTTTGTGCTCGTAGATCTAGGTTCTTCACTTGGTGGAGTCTGGGAGTTACAAAAGTCCTTCATATTTTGCTCAAAGTGTACCTGCTCATAGAGACAAGGCAGAGATCAAGTGCATGGGCCCTGTTGGTGGAAAACACCAATAGAACCAAAAGTGTATTTGCTCCTCTATCCTTAAGCATAGTGAGCAAGACACAGTTGATGGATAATAAGATCATGAGTGTAGCGTTTAAAATATTTGTCAGATCACATCACTCAACCTAATGGAAAGATAATCTATCTATACTTATTTTTTTTTTATATATATCTTCCAAAGATTGAGTGTGCAACATTTTAGCTCATATGATTAGGAGTGTGGGATCACAAAGGTGGAAGGACTAAACATATTGAATCGATTGGGTTGGTTAATCTAGAGTTGTAAATCTTACATGTTTGTCTCTTTTACTCATGTGAATGCCAGAAATAAGGAGAAGCTTTTAGAAGTGATAGTCAAGTACCTTAAGATGTTACCTTACTTGAAGAGTGATGGTACAGTATCACCTTGTGGAAGCTTTCCTCTCTTAGCGGTTGTGCATCGTGTTTGTGGCACCCTCCATGGATCATCTCTTGTGAGCTATGCCTTCCTCGTGCAAATTGTTAAACTTCATGTGTCTCTCTCTTTGTCTCCAATGTGAGTTTATCTCAGGACTTCCCAGGTCGATATTGAAAGTTTTCCTGTAGGGGTTAGTCCAACAAAATATCCAATATCTACTATAGCATACTATCGGCTCAAAGATCAACCTAGACACCATGTCTAATTTGATTTAGGAGGAAATTTTAACCTAAGCATCATGCTTAATTTAAAATCCTTTCGAAATAAGATCATCATTCCTAAACTAAGCACCATGCTTAATTAAGAGATAAATGAAACTACTCCAACCTAGACATATACTTAAGCAAATAAAGGTACTATGAGAGCATTTATAGAGATCTACTCAAGTGGAGATGAAGTAGTGTGATTAGTATTTAACAAATTGAGCATGTCTCAAAGGTAGGGACAACCAACATAGCAACATGGCAAAGGATGTTTTTATGTAAAGTACTCCCCCAAGCTTGAATTTTGCAAAATTCAAGTTTGGATGAATTTAATTCAATGTTGTATGATGATTGGTTGTACATACCTTGTGCTTGTCATTCATCCGATCTTCTTGCTCCAATCCTGGAAAGGTTAGTGACAAGAATACCCGAAGGAATATTTTTACAATTATACTTATATGCTCAACACACAAGGTAATGTTGCAAATAATTAAAAGCTCATGTTATGATCTGATCAGTGCTTGTTTTAGGACACTAAGCTTGTCCTTGGGAAACCATCAATTTATGTCAGCGAAGTGGTTTCTCCTCCAACGCTGACCTATATCAAGATCAACTTAACGAGATCTGCAAAATTTATTATAGACATATGCATCGACAACCGCCCTTTTAAAGTTTTTATAAATAGCAAGGAAGTGGGGGTTGGAGATCTCGAATGTGGTGATGTTGGAGAGACCAATGGATTGTAAAGATGTTGCATATGAGCATGGAGTAAATGAAGTGGCTATGAAATAAATTCCATGCTCATTAATGCTTAGAGTGAAATCCATGTGGTATGGTGAAAATGATAAGGTGAGTGTGGTAAAAAAGGAAAAGAAAAAGGATACACGAACGACTTGGTTCGAAACTAGCACAGCTACCGTTCCCCGGCAACGGCGCCAGAAAGCTTGTTGGGTATTTTAAACGCAAACAGAAAAATCCGCAAGCGCACGGATACCGATGTAGCTTTCACCCGGGAGTATTCCAGAGTATCGATTTTCCACAGGGAACGTGAGTGTACTAATTAAGATTCAAGATCGCCCAAGGATAACTATATAATTATTTTTTGGTGGAAGAGAGGAAGTTTCCTGAGAGTTCTCTAGTTGATCTAAGAATCAAGAATTACTTCAAGATTATCTATATCGGGACATCAGAGCACTAACCACAGAAAGAGATGAGAAGGGGGCTAGGAAGGTCTGACTACGGTTCTACAAACACCGATCCGAACGTGGTGGAATACGTCGACCGTTAGGGCTGTCACTACCCTAAGGCTACCACAACAATCCGCAGGATTGGGTGCAATTCCAGGTAATCGCAAGACTAAACACCACGTCTAATCTATTAATTACTACTCTAGCGTTATAAAGACTAGAGCACTTGATGCAAGCGGGAATCCAATAAATAACTTGAATGTAAATAAAAGTAATTAGAGAACTCAGGAGTTATGAATTGAAGAACCTGGAGAACGATGAAGAACAAACCAGATGCTGCAAAAGTATAATGTTGAGGAAGATCCGACAGATCCGGCTCCTCCTCCGCTCTCCTCTTCTCTCTCCCTATTTTCTAGATTACAACTAGAACTAACTAGAACTAGAACTAGAGGAACTAGAACTAGAACTAGATGAACTAGAACTAGATCTAGATGAACTAGAGGTAGAACTAGAAGAACTAGAGGGATCCTCTCTACTTGGATGAAGAAATGAAACCCTAGCTTTGATTCTGTAGAAGAGGTATGATCTCCAGGGGCCAGGGGGGTCTGGTTTGTAGTCCCTTCAAGTGAATCTGGGCCATCGGATCAAACCGACATTGATCGTGTGGTTTTCCTTGAAGTATTAGGTCGGTGGAGCATGATCCCCGAACTTCACCCTGATTGGTCCAGGGGGGAGGGCGGGCGCCCAGTAAGGGAGGGCGGGCGCCCAGTGCCCGGCTCCGTTACGTCTCCTGTTCGCTCCCGTGGCTTCTGGAGTCTTCTAGATGCTAGAAAATTGCGCGGCACGTTAATATCTCTATGTAAACCCGACGTGTGGGCCTTTCTTCCGTATTTCCTGATAACCCCCTGCAGAAATAGACAAACACCAAAACTCGTGGAATTCTGTCAGATAAAACCCTAAGTCTAGGTGTTGGTTGCATTTGGATCCTTTTCCATGATTAGTTGATGGTTAAATGTGAGCATTAAGGACCGTCAACATCCTCGCCAATGATCTTGCGCTTCTCCTCATCGAATCGGCGCAACCGTTGCTTCACTGGCTTGGAACCGGCTCGAATTTCCAAGGAGTGCTCGGCGACTTCCCTCGGTATGCCCGGCATGTCCGAGGGACTCCATGCAAACATGTCGGCGTTTGCACGAAGAAAGTCGATGAGCACAGCTTCCTATTTGGGGTCGAGGTCAGCGCTGATCGTCAGCGCCTTGCCGTCAGAGTTGTTGGGGTCGAGCGGGATGTTCTTGGTTCCTTCCGCCGGCTCGAAGCTGCCCGCGTGGCGCTTGGGCTCTGGAGCCTCAGCGGCTAGGGCCTCGAGCTTTGAGACGAGCTCGGTGGAACTCTCGACCGCCTCCCCATACTCGATGCATTCGTACGCGTGCTCGAAAGAGGAGCTAACGGTGATGACGCCCTTGGGACCGGGCATCTTCAGCTTCAGGTAGGTGTAGTTGGGGATAGCCATGAATTTGGCGTAACCTGGGCGTCCAATGATGGCGTGGTACGTGCCCCGAAACCCCACCACTTCAAATGTGAGGGTCTCCTTTCTGAAGTTGGCCGCCGTGCCAAAGCAGACCGGTAGGTCGACTCGACCCACTGGCAACGCCTTCTTCCTTGGTACGACACCATGGAAGCCACCGGCGCTTGGCTGGAGCCGCGCGCTATTGATGCCTAGGAGGTCGAGGGTCTCGAGGTAGATGATGTTGAGGCTGCTGCCGCCATCCATCAGCAGCTTTGAGAGCCGGGTGTTGATGATGATGGGGTCAATGACGAGCGGGTAGACGCTAGGGGCAACTACCTTGTCGGGGTGGTCCTCTCGATCGAAGGTGATGGGGGTGCTCGACCAGCTGAGGTACTAGGGCACCGCCATTCTTGCCGCGAAGACCTCACGGCGTTCCCTCTTGCACTGCCTCACTGTCAACTGTGTCGAGGGCCCGCCATAGATCATATAGTAGTCGTGGACGGCTGGGAAACCGTTGTCGTCTTTGTTGTCCTCCTTGTCGCCGCCCTTCTCCTTCTTTGGGTCGTCGCGTGCGTCCTTCTTAAACCTCAGACCGTCGAAATGCTTTTTTAGCATACGACAGTCCTTGAGGTTGTGGTTGGCTCCCCCCTTATGGTAAGGGCATGGCTCCTCTAGCATTTTATCGAAGATGCCTCCTTCCGGAGGGCCTCGAGGCCTTTTGCGTTCCATGGCGGCAACGAGATCGTCGTCGAAATCTTCCCGTTGGAACGGCCGTGTTTTCTTCTTCTTTTTGTTCTTCTTGGGTCCTCAACTGGGACCCTCGTCGTCATCGGTGGGCGGCTTGCCTTTCCTTCCTTCACAGCTGAAGAAGGCGCCGACCGCTTCTTCCCTTGCCGCATAGTTTGCCACTACGTCCATCAGCTCGTCGACGGTCTGAGGGCGATTCCGTCCCAATTCCCGCACCAAGTCACGACTGGTGGTACCAGAGACAAAGGCCAGGATGACGTCATGGTCGAGGATATGTGGCAGCTCGGTGCGCTGCTTCGAGAAGCATCGAGCATACTCTCGGAGGGTTTCTCCCGACTTCTGCTTGCATTTGCTGAGGTCCCACGAGTTGCCGGGTCGTATGTAGGTTGCTTTGAAGTTGCCTTCGAATACCTTGACCAAATCGGCCCAATCGTAAATCTAGTTGGTCGGAAGCTCCTCGAGCCACCTGCGGGCGGTGTCGGAGAGGAAGAGTGGCAGCTGTCTGATGATGGCTCGATCGTCCCCTCGAGCGCCCCCAAGCTGACAGGCCAGCCTGAAATCTGCCAGCCACAGCTCTGGCTTGGTCTCGCCGTTGTACTTTGCAATGCTGGTCGGGGGTCGGAACGGGCTGGGCAGCGGCGTGCTACGGATTGCCCTGCTGAACACCCGCGGGCCTGGCAGCTCTGGTGCCATCCGGTCCTCATCGCTGTCATACCTCCCGCCGCGATGGGCGCTGTAACCGCGCTCCTCTGCGTCCCCATACCGACGGCGTCGATTTTCGTCGGTGTCACGTCGTGCGTCGTGTTGACGTTGGTTGTCAACGGGGAGGACGAGTGTGGTCTTTTTCCCTCGAGGGGGTGGCTGCTGATGGACCGACACCTCCATTTCGTTTTGGGCTGGCTCGTCGCGCTTTTCAATAGCTGCCCCTCGACGTCGGGAGGCCGAGCTCTCTACTTTCGGAACCACCGCCACCTGGAGCAGAGTCTGCACCTCATCTCGGATGCGCCGTGCTTGGGAGTTCGAGGGCTCGGGCATGTTGCGCAACAGCATCGTTGCTGCCACAACATTCTGGCCCGCTCGAGGGAAGCGGTTGACAGGTTGTTCTGGCTCCCCGTCCTCGACGATCTTTCGATACACCTCTCGAGCCCTTCTGCGGACACTTTCGCCAGGCGGGTAAGGCAGGTCCTGCTCAAGGATCTGTTCGAGCAGGACGAGGCGCTCACGATCTTCGTCAAGTTTTGTCTTGAGCTCTCATAGCTGCGCAAGTTGTGCGGCTTTGTCTTCCTGTGGAGGTGGGTCGACCTGTCCGTCGTTCCCAGGCGTCCTGGGGTCTTCCCTTGCTGCAGGGGCTCGACCACCTGCAATAGCGTCCTATGTCTCGTCGGTGGTCTCCACCGCCCCGTCGACATGGAAGCACTCCCTTGTAGGGTCATAGCTGTCAGATTCTGAGCCGGAGTCCGGTTTGGCAGCGTAGAAGCATCTGCGTCCTTCCTCCAGCAGCCGCTGCCTGAGAGAGGTAATCGTGTATCAGCCAGGGCCTAGGCGGCGGAGGCCTCGCACCTGTGAGAAATCCGGCAGCTCAGACGTCGGTCGCTGTGCTCCAGGGGCGCGCGGGAGGACCATTGGTCTTTCCACGTACGTTTGGGCGTTTGGACATATTGTCCTGGCGAGCGACGCCGCGGTATTGTCCAAGCCGAACGACAATGCTCTTCCTGGGGCGAACAGCCCATGTGGAAGTAGCCTGGCGGTGGGGGAGAGCGCGCGGGGCGCGTCACCTCCTGTTGTCGCGTGATCCTCGCGGCGCTGAGCCGTCATGCCCACAGTTCCGGCGTGCGGTGCTATCGGCTCCCGTGTCTCCTCCTGCCTGGCACGAACTATTGGTCGTGACGAGGCAGAAAGGCTACGGCGGTGGTGTCCACGCCTCTTCTTGGGTGGGGAGGCGTGATGGCGAGGACGTCTCGGGGCCCTCGATCGTACTGGTGCGACGCGGGCTCCTCCCAGTCCTTTGATCGAGAGCAAGATCATGCCATAGCCAGAGCCAGTAGACATGAACTCGAGACTCCCAAACCAAATCATCGTGGAGCGCGGAATCGGCAAAGTGGGAGTGGCCATCTGGAAAAGAATGGGAAATCGGTGAAAAACACGGAGGACCCCTACCTGGCGCGCCAACTGTCGGTGTTTTCCCCACGGGGGGTCACACCAATGAGTGAATTTGTATGCGTGCTCCCGTTTCCAGATGGTGATGCAAAAAGACACAAAGATTTATCCTGGTTCGGGCAAGAGAAGGCCCTACATCCAGCGGGGGGGAAGTTTGTATTATTTTTCACCTAAGTACTTGTACAGGGGTGAATACAAGTGTGGTATGGAGGGAGGTGGAGTATGGAAGCTCTACTACGTGTGAGTGTTGTGTCCCCTGATCGCTCCTAGGCCTCCCCTTTTATAGTTCCAAGGAGGCGCCTAGGGTACATGTGTAGGCGTTGGTGTAGAGGTCGATAGGGGCATGGCGCGCTGACCTACTCGAGGCCTCCGTACCGGCGTGGCCTCGAGCCGTCCTGTCCTGGTAGCTTGATGATGATTACGCGTGCCCCTGTATTCTGCTCTGTACGCCGTCTTGGGCTGGTTTGTCTGTTGCACGCCTGTACGTCACGACGGTGGATACGTTGGAGCGGCTGTGGTGTTGTCATTCAATGCCCAACCCTTCCACAGGAAGGAAACGTGTCTGGTCGAGGGTCGGTTGCCATGCAACGCCTTGCTAGCCCAAGCGCTGACCTTGGATGTCTTTCTGTGGAAGGGTTGGGCATTGAATGACACGCTGGATGGGACTCCCAGTGGTTCTACCTGAGGAATGACGACGATCTCCTCCCTGCCTACAACGGTCGCCTGATCACGGAGCGCCTGGAGAACTAGACATACGGCGTCGTCCAAGTTCATCAGTCGCGGCTCGACCCCCTCCTTGATGCCTTGAAGAAGTTGCGCGTGGAAGGCCTGATCGCCGCTCTCATCCTCTCGGCCGTCCATCATCGGAGGGTTCTTCCGTTGATGCCTCGGCCGCTAAGGATGGACGAGATGGGTCCTGGTGTCTCATCTCGGGACCTCGAGGCGTGCTGGATGTCCAACGAGGCTCCGGCAGATGACGAGGTTGCGGCCCGGGTCCGGGCGGCCGTCGCCGGTGACTTCTAGGCAGAGCACGTCAATGGCTTCCCCATGAGGCCTGATGAGGGGTCAGTCAATCTGGTAAGTTCTCTTACTGTACATGGTTTCGATCATGGGTTTCCTTTGATCCCTCTTTAAGACTGTCTTTCGCTCTCGCAGGGACCGATCGACGTTCAGTCCTCAAGGCCTCCAGTAAAGGAGGACGGGGTCGACCGTGACAAGCGGCGGCAATCCGCGGAAAAGCAGAAGTCCGCAAAGGACTCAGAAAAGAAAGAGAAGAAGAAGAAGAATCTCGATCGCCAATCGTTAGAGCCGCGTCGAGCCAAGTCCAGGCAAAGGGGAGAGCCTGAGGAAGAATCCCCCAGTGAGGACGACGGCGGAGACGGTGATGATGACAGCGACGACTCCGAGGGGATGGCGTCTCGCCTCGACCGGATCCTCGAGGCTCAGCCTCGAGGCGACGTCGACGCCCCGCAGACGGGAGCGCCCAAGGAGGGGCCGGGTGGATCTCACCGCCCCCGCGCTGACACCCCTCCCGTGCCTGCGCCAAGTCGGGCCGTCCCGCACCCCAACCTCCCCCTGCACCCAAGGCGGGTGGCCGGGCTAAGCCCCAGGCGACGGGGCTGTTGACCCGTGGCCGCGCCGCAGCCTCCGAGAAGGGAGAAACTGGCCGTAGGAGCGCTAGCACCGGTGCTCGCCAGGTGGGAGATACTGGACCAAGGCCTGCGCCTGCCCGTGAGGGGTCCGGAGCCTTGACATGGGGCAGCTCGAGGCCTGCCGGTCGAGGCACCGGCAGGAGAGCTGTTCTCCCTGTGGGGTAAGTTCTTCGACGCTGTGACTTTCATTCTCCTGTTTCTTTGTGTTTTCTTGTATAACAGTCTCCCTTATGTCCATTTCTCTTTCCTCAGGTTGAAGCGGACGCTTGAGCAGGCCCAACCTTCAATGGAGAAAAGGCTTAAAGCGGGCGCGGCCTCCAGAGATTCGGGTTAGTGGCTTATTCCCATTGCTATGGGAGTTATGTCACTCTAGTGACGACTGACCTTTGCTTATGTGTGTACTTCAGGCTCCTCCGACCCTCGTCCGCCGACCGGTGCTGAGAGCGCCCCGCCTCGTCCCCTAGCGGGTGAGTCTGCCCCGTCGTCGCCAAAGCGGGTCGATGCGAATCACCCTCAAGGGCAGGAGGGAGCCCCCGAGCCTCCCCGATCGGGGGTTGAGGCCGATCCTATCACTATAAGTGACGGGTCAGGCGGCGACGGGTCCTCGAGGGACGCCTGCCCTATGGACGAGGAGGTCGAGGCCTTTCCCATCGCGAAGCGGACGCCTTGGCCCATCGGGGTCCACTCTATCGAAGAGCAGAGGAGGAAAGAAGAAAGAGAGCGCGAGCAGAAGACACGGCAACAGCCGCAGGAGGAACAACAGCTGCACCTGAAGGAAGGAGAAGTGGGGCAGCCGTCAGCAGATCCCCAGCTCGAGGAGCTGTTGGAGCAGGACCGTCGCTAGGAGCCGCGGGAGCCCCAGGAGTAGCAGCAGAGGGCCCAGCAGTTGGAGGAACTGCTCGAGCCTCCTCCTCACAGTCTGCCCCAACCGGTACCACCGGCGCCGCAGGAGCCCGGGAACCAGGAGGAGGGACTGCCAGTTTTCGGTCCTCCAACCCCGGCGTGGCTCCGTCCGGGGGCGCCTGCCACGATCCCAGCGGAGTCGGGGCGGGCGGACGGCGTGGTGGCGCTCGCCTGCATGATGCGTACTCCCGCCGACCCCGATTCTGAGATCAGGAGGACGATCCACGGTATGGACGGAAATGCTCCGGGGTTCCTCCGGGGGCGTCGATCGTGGGAGGAGCGCGTCCCCTCCAAGGAAGACGAGATCGGGATGTCGGAAGGCGGTGGCGGTAGCGAGACTGGGACGTGGAAGACGGTGGATGATGACGGGCGGTTCCCCTCTCTCGTCGACGAGTTCCTGCGCCACGGGGGGTCTCTCGAAACTGTCGAGGAGCTCATCTGAGGTGTCAAGGCGCGCACCGACTAGGAGATGGAGAACTGGTGTCCCGACCGGATCCGCATCCAGGCTTCCACCGATCCATCCGAACCCAATATCTTTTTGGACGACCGGAAGGAGGCCGAGAAGTGGGAGCACGTTGAGGAGCTTCGCCTGTGGATGAAGCACACGGTGGGGCTCCTGTCTGACATGGTTAACAAAGGGCTCGCACCGGCATACTTGGTAAGTGTTTTCAGTCCTTAATCCTTATAGAACAATAGGTTTTGTGTCCTAACTGCTCGATCACCGGCTCGCAGGACCTGAAAGAAACTTCCCACATCAAGTCGAGCTTCATCCATGCCACGAGAGGCGGCTGGGAGCAGCTCCCCATCCTCAAGGACAAACTCCTAGAGTCGCAGGAGAAACTCCTCAAGGCCTATAAGGAGCTCTTGGCACTTGAGAAGGAGAAGGAGAGGGAGGCTGCCCTGGTCGAGGCTCGAGAGGCCTCGAGGAAGGCGGTGGAAGAGGCTGCGCTGCTGAGGGAGCGGGCTATGACGGTCGAGGAAGCTGCGTCCAAAGCCCGGGATGAGGCCCTGACCTACAAGAGCGCGGCTGCTGACCTAGGTAAGGAGAAGGGCCTCCTCCAGACTGAACTCGCCTCTGCCCGGGAAACCTTTCAAAGGATGAAGGTGGAGTGTGTGAACAGCGAGATTGCCAGGAGCGCCGCTGAGGAGGCAAAGAGGAAGGCCCTCGAAGATCTCGAGGTGGAGCGGGCTCGATCCCGCAGCTTTTCTGACGACGTTGATCGTCTGAAGAGGGCACTGCTGGAAAAAGATGGGGCCATTGCGCCAGCCGGCAAGGTGATCAAAGATCTTCGTGTCGCCAACACCAAGCTGGCGCGCTCCAACAGGGAGGTCGAGAGGGCCAACACCAACTTGGTTGGCGAGAACACGGCTCTGGAGGAGAGCATCCGCGGTATGTTTCTACTATTGAGTTTTCATTTCGAGGTGTGTTGGTCGTTAGCTAATTTCCTCGTGTTGGTCTTTGCAGGGCTTAAGGACGAGCTGCTGGCCGCCCAAGTCGAGGCTCGCTCCGCCAAGGGTCAGCTCGAGGGGGAGGTCGCTCTGAACCGCCGGCTGCGGACGGCGATAAGCGATCTCTCGACCTCTTGGGAGGTCGAGCCTATGGACGAATCGACGGAGGAAGCTTGAGGCGACGCACTGGTCGATCAACTGTGCTATCTAGGCGCGGCGCTGAGGGATCGAGTGCGGGACGCTCTTCATATCGGCATGAAGCGGGCGATGGCGGTAGTCTGCTCGGGCTTTTCGTACGACATGGAGGTGGTGTCCCACGGCTTTGTCACCGGCATCTCTAAGACTGATGCAGAGAACAAGGAGAGGCTCCACGCCTTGATCGATGACGTAGAGGTCCCTGGAGAAAGGTTGGCTAAGCTGTTCGAGCTAGAAGTACTTCCCCCCGAGACTAGCACGGGCACGGGTGGCGGTGGCGAGGGCCGAGACGCGGACTGAGGCCTGTGAGCCTTTTCTGGGCGCTTAGGCCCCTTTGTATAGTATTTTGTCATTCTGTCTTATGTAATATTGTGTTTTTAAGTGACTTAAGAGATCTTGTGAATGTTTGCGCGTCTTTCCACTCGAGGCTCTTTTTCCTTTTGCGCCTATGTTTGTATTCCTCGTTTGGTCTTTTGCTTAAGGCGACCTCGATAGCCTCAAGGGTGAGGACGCGAGTAGAGTTTCTGTAGCCCGGGGGCATAGGAGTTCTCAGGCTCGTAGTCTCTCGGCCCCTAAGGGGCTCGAGGTGCCTCTACTATTCGACCGTATGAAGTCTACAGATAGGAACGAAAGGATTATTTGATTTTTTTCGATATTGGGAGGGGGGGCACCCCCCTGCTAGCCCCCGAGGGGGTATCGACTATGATGGGTCATAGTTGGTACTCCCTTCTAACGTCATGAAAAAATAAATTACTCGAGGGAAAGATCTCATTCATTCACGCACTCATTCATAAAGACTTGGTACAGAAAGTACATGGGAACATAAAGCTCTGAAATTCTAGGGGTAGAATCAACGTAGCTGTTCGATGTTCCATGCGTTGGTGAAGATTGCCCCTTTTTCGTCCGCGAGCTTGTATGTCCCCGACTTCAGGACCTCGGCCACCACGTATGTGCACTCCCAAGGTGGAGTTAGCTTGTTGCGTCCTTGATTGCTTTGCCGCCGCCGTAGGACGAGGTCGCCCATGTTCAGATCTCTCTTGCGTACGTGCTTGTCGTGGTAGCGTCGAAGCTTCTACTGGTGTCCGGCGGAGTTAAGGAGGGCCATGTCTCGAGCTTCCTCGAGTTGGTCGACAGTATTCTCTTGAGTTTCTTTATTTGATTGCTCGTTGTAAGCTTTGAGTCGAGGGGATCCATACTCGAGGTCCGTTGGGAGCACGGCCTTAGAGCCATAGATCATGAAGAATGGGGTGTATTTTGTGGCCCTGCTCGGCATCGTTCTTAAGCTCCATAGGACCGAAGAAAGCTCCTCGACCCACTTCTTGCCGAATTTCTTCAAGCGGTTGTAGATCCTTGGTTTGAGCCCCTATAAAATCATGCTGTTGGCACGCTCGACCTGGCCGTTAGTTCGAGGGTGAGCCACTGCAGACCAGTTCACACGGATGTGATGCCGATCGCAGAAGTCCAAGAACTTTCTGCCGGTGAACTGAGTGCCATTGTCGGTGATGATGACATTGGGGATCCCAAACCGGTGGATGATGTCGGTAAAGAAAAGGACGGCCTGCTCGGAGCGGATGTTGGTGATGGGTCGAGCCTCGATCCATTTGGAGAATTTGTCGATGGCTACCAACAAATGGGTGTACCCTCCTTTTTCCTTCTGTAGAGGTCCTACTAGGTCGAGTCCCCACACCGCAAACGGCCACGTGATGGGGATCATTTGGAGAGCGTGGGCGGGCAGATGCGTCTGCTTTGCGTAGAATTGGCACCCATGGCATGAGCACACGAGCTCGATGGCGTTAGCTACGGCCGTTGGCTAGTAGAGGCCTTGTCGGAAGGTGTTCCCAACGAGGGTTCGTGGGGCAGCATGGTGGCCACAAGCCCCCGAGTGTAGATCCTCGAGGAGTTTTCGGCCTCCTTCTATGGTGATGCAACACTGCAAGATCCCTGTTGGGCTCCGTCGGTATAGCTCGTTGTCCTTGCTGTAGATCACATATGATTTGGCCCTTCGAGCGACACGGCGGGCCTTGGATTGATCCTCTGGTAGCTCGCAGCGGATCAGGCAATCGAGGAACGGCGTGCGCCAGTCGAACGGTCGACTGGGCCGCTGCTCCGCCCCCATTACCTCAGCTGCCATTAGTAGCGCTTCGATGGCGTCGGTCTGCTGGGCAGGAGCGGCTTCGACACCAGCCCCCGGGCCCAAGTCGATGGAAGGCTCATGTAGATCTCTTGAAAACGCGTCAGGTGGGACCGTTCCACGAGTCGACGCAATCTTGGCGAGTTCGTCGGCCGCCTCGTTGTAGCGTCGGGCGACATGGACGAGTTCGAGGCTATGGAACTTGTCCTCGAGTCGACAGACCTCCTTGCAGTACGCCTCCATTTTCGGGTCATGGCAGCTCGAGGTCTTTATCACTTGGTCGATGACGAGCTGGGAGTCGCCTCGAACATCGAGGCGTCGGACTCCTAGCTCGATGGCGATTTTCAGGCTGTTGACAAGGGCCTCGTACTCCACGACGTTGTTGGATGCGGCAAAACGAATCCTGATAATATACCTCATATGAACACCCAGGGGCGAGATGAATAGCAGGCCCACCCGAGCCCACGTCTTCATGAGAGACCCGTCGAAGTACACCGTCCACAGCTCTGACTGGACCTGAGCCGGGGGGAGCTAGGAGTCTGTCCATTTCGCGACGAAGTCCACCAGGGCTTGTGATTTGATAGCTTTTCGGGGCGCATAGGTGACGGTCTCACTCATGAGCTCGACCAACCACTTGGCGATTCTTCTCGTAGCCTCCCGATTCTGGATGATCTCGCCCAAGGGGAAAGACGAGACCACCGTGATAGGGTGGCCGAGGAAGTAATGCTGCAGCTTGCGTCGGGCGAGGATTATGGCGTAGATTAGCTTCTGGATTTGTGGGTAATGCGTCTTGGTCTCCGAGAGCACCTCGCTGACGAAATAGACCGACCTCTGGACTGGCAGCGTGTGCCCCTCCTCCTGCCTCTCGACCACTACCGCTGCACTGATGACCTAGGTCGTCGAGGCGACATACAGAATCAGAGGTTCTGCGGGTTGAGGCGGGACTAGGACTGGTGCAGAGGTTAGCGTTTTTGTTCAAGTTATCGAGGGCTTCCTTGGCCTCTGGAGTCCAGGAGAAACGCTCGACTTTCTTCAGAAGTCGATATAGTGGCAATGCCTTTTCTCCCAATCTTGAGATAAAGCGACTTAGCGCCGCTAAGCATCCCGTGACTCTCTGCATGCCCTTGACGTCTCGGATTGGCCCCATTCTTGTAATGGCCAAGACTTTCTCGGGATTAGCCTCAATGCCGCGCTGGGAAACAATGTAACCTAGGAGCATACCTCGAGACACGCCAAAAACGCACTTCTCGGGATTGAGCTTGATCTGGTTGGCGCGTAGGCAACTGAAAGCGATCTCGAGGTCCTGAATCAGGTCTCCCCGTCGCTTTGATTTAACGACGATGTCGTCGACATAGGCTTCGACCGTCAACCCTATGTGCTCGCCAAACATGTGGAGCATGCAACCCTGATATGTAGCTCCCGCGTTTCGAAGCCCGAACGGCATGGTTACATAACAATACATCCCAAAAGGCGTAATGAAAGATGTCGTGAGCTGGTCGTACTCTTTCATTTTTATTTGATGGTAACCAGAATATGCATCAAGGAAATATAGGTTTTCACATCCCACAGTAGAATCATCAATTTGATCGATACGTGGTAATGGAAAAGGAACTTTCGGACATCCTCATTTTCCCATTCTTTTTCTTAACTAGTATAGGGTTTGCTAACCAGTCGGGATGGTGAACCTCATTGATGAATCCAGCCATCAAAAGCTTGTGGATCTCCTCGCCAATGATCTTGCGCTTCTCCTCGTCGAATCGGCGCAACCGTTGCTTCACTGGCTTGGAACCGGCTCGAATTTCCAAGGAGTGCTCGGCGACTTCCCTCGGTATGCTCGGCATGTCCGAGGGACTCCATGCAAACATGTCGGCGTTTGCACAGAGAAAGTTGACGAGCACAGCTTCCTATTTGGGGTCGAGGTCGGCGCTGATCGTCAGCGCCTTGCCGTCAGAGTTGTTGGGGTCGAGCGGGATCTTCTTGGTTCCTTCTGCCGGCTCGAAGCTGCCCGCGTGGCGCTTGGGCTCTGGAGCCTCAGCGGCTAGGACCTCGAGCTTCGAGACGAGCTCGGTGAACCTCTCGACCGCCTCCCTATACTCGACGCATTCGACGTCGCACTCGTATGCGTGCTCGGAAGAGGAGCTGACGGTGATGACGCCCCAGGGACTGGGCATCTTCAGCTTCAGGTAGGTGTAGTTGGGCTTTTCAGTAGCTGCCCCTCGATGTCGGGAGGCCGAGCTCTCTGCTTGCTGAACCGCCACCACCTGGAGTAGAGTCTGCACCTCGTCTCGGATGCGCCGTGCTTGGGAGTTCGAGGGCTCGGGCATGTTGCGCAACATGAATCGTTGCTGCCACAATATTTTGGCCTGCTCGAGGGAAGCGGCTGACAGGTTGTTCTGGCTCCCCGTCCCCGACGATCTGTTGATGCACCTCTCGAGCCCTTCTGCGGACACTTCCACCAGGCGGGTAAGGCAGGTCCTGCTCAAGGATCTGTTCGAGTAGGACGAGGCGCTCAAGATCTTCGTCAAGTTTTGTCTTGAGCTCTCGTAGCTGCGCAAGTTGCACGGCTCTTTCTTCCTGTGGAGGTGGGTCGACCTGCCCGTCGTTCCCAGGCGTCCTGGGGTCTTCCCTTGCTGCAGGGGCTCGACTGCCTGCAATAGCGTCCTGTGTCTCGTCGGTGGTCTCCACCGCCCCGTCGACATGGAAGCACTCCCTTGTAGGGTCATAGCTGTCAGATTCCGAGCAGGAGTCCAGTTCGGCAGCGTAGAAGCATCCACGTCCTTCCTCCAGCAGCCGCTGCCTGAGAGAGGTAATCGTGTATTGCCCAGGGCCTAGGTGGCGGAGGCCTCGCACCTAGGAGAAATCCGGCAGCTTAGACGTCGGTCGCTGTGCTCCAGGGGCACGCGGGAGGACCATTGGTCTTTCCACGTACGTCTGGGCGTTTGGACATATTGTCCTGGCGAGCGACGCCGTGGTATTGTCCAAGCCGAATGGCAATGCTCTTCCTGGGGCGAACAGCCTGTGTGGAAGTAGCCTGGCGGTGGGGGAGAGCGCGCGGGGCGCGTCACCTCCTGTCGTCGCGTGATCCTCGCGGCGCTGAGCCATCATGCCCACGGTTCTGGCGTGCAGTGCTGTCGGCTCCCGTGTCTCCTCCTGCCTGGCACGAACTGTTGGTCGTGACGAGGCAGAAAGGCTACGGCGGTGGTGTCCACGCCTCTTCTTGGGTGGGCAGGCGTGATGGCGAGGACGTCTCGGGGCCCTCGATCGTACTGGTGCGACGCGGGCTCCTCCCGGTCCTTTGATCGAGAGCAAGATCATATCATAGCCGGGGCCAGTAGACATGAACTCGAGACGAAGTGAGAGTGGCCATCTGGAAAAGAATGGGAAAGATCATATCACCGTGGAGCGCGGAATCGGCGAAGTGAGAGTGGCCATCTGGAAAAGAATGGGAAATCGGTGAAAAACACGCAGGACCCCTACCTGGTGCGCCAACTGTCGGTGTTTTCCCCACGGGGGGTCACACCAACGAGTGAATTTGTATGCGTGCTCCCGTTTCCAGATGGTGATGCAAAAAGACACAAAGATTTATCATGGTTCAGGCAAGAGAAGGCCCTACATCCAGCGGGGGGAAGTTTGTATTATTTTGCACCTAAGTACTTGTACAGGGGTGAATACAAGTGTGGTATGGAGGGAGATGGAGTATGGAAGCTCTACTACTGTAGGATCTCTGGACGTACAGGAAGTGGCCTAGAGGGGGGGTGAATAGGCCTGTTCAAACTTTTTCAGCAAAGTTTATCAGTCACACAGGCAAGGGCGGCAGTGAGGCCCTCCCAGGGCGGCACTGCCGGCCTCAGCAGAAAAACAAACAGAAGCTTAACTGAATTAATTCAAAGTTTACCCAGAGAAATTTAGATCAACTAAATTTCCAAGCTTCCTGCAAGATCGTAGAGCACGAGTATGTAGCTAGAATGTGCTGGAGCCTCCCCACCAAGTAGATCGGCCTCAAATCCTAACACAAACTCATACACAAGTGAAAGCACACAAGACACACGATTTTTACCGTGGTTCAGTTGTTGCCACAAAAAGGCTTGGCCTACTCCACATTGTTAAGGCGCCCACACTAGGACCGGCTTAGCCACACAGGCTTACCTTCTCCTCATTCTCAAAGCAAGGATTTTACCCCTTGCAAAGAGTGAAGAATATATTAGCTGCAAGGGTAACCTTACAAACCTTCCCTTGGCTGCCACACAAGTTGGCAAGCTCTAGGGCGACGCCTAGCTGGCTAGGAGCAAGCTCCAAGAGTAACAAACTCAAGGCTGCCGGCCAAACGTGAACCAAAAGCTCTTTTTGACAGTGGGAAACAATGGATCTGCTCTCCAATCGAAGTTTGCTGCCTTTTCCCTCAAGTTTTGATGGTTGGAATCAAGGATTGGCTTGGGGGCTTGAGGAGCAACAATGGAGGGAGAGAGAAGTGAGCTCTAGTCTGTTTGCAACGGTTGGGAGCGAGGAAGAAGAGCAGGTTACCGTTTGAGACGGTCTGAAAGGGTATTTATACCCAGCTCTCCAACTGTCACAGGGTAGGGCGGCAGTGCCGCCCTTGCCTGAACCAGCCTGAAAACACCAAAGTGTAGAGAGAAAGATATGCTGGTTAGGCTTGGGTCTGACGATGTTGATGAGCTTTTGAGCCTTTGGTTCACAATTTGATCAGCAACCTTGGAGTCCCTCTTTATAGTACGGCTTTTCCTATACTCAAATTCAAACCGAAAATGAATTAAACCTCCTTTGGAGCTAGGAAAACCATCCTTTAGAAATGGGGGATCCTCCATGGTATTCAACAACCTCTTTGCTATATTCCCTACTTGTCATCTCAGCAAAACTTATTAGTTCCCTAATTCGGTGGTCATCAACGCCAAAACCCACAATAGGCTTGATTGCACTTACAATCTCCCCCTTTTTGGTGATTGATGACAACCAAATTAGAGCTTACAAAAGATAATAATCATAACTGAGATTTAAATGGTCATGGGCATAGGAGCTCCCCCTAAATGTATGATTGGAGTTTTGAATACTCAAACTTGACATGAAGTTCAAGCTTCATACATTTAGCAAGTGATGGAGGACCTCTCCCTATGTCCATGACCTCTGTGGGGTGCAACAAACTGTGTCACAAAATAACCGTGTATGCATATGACAGTTTATACAAGCAGGACAACATGCTATTGTAGTAGAGGGCCTCACTGCCGCCCTGGTAGGGCGCCACTGCTGCCCTTGCTACACCAGCAAGCTGACAGAAATTTCAAAAAGCATTACACCACACAAACAGGTTAACCAACAGAATTTAAACTAATAATTAAGCCTAACAAGCAGTTCACAAGTACATGTTCACATCCGAAGCAAATAGAGACAAGTAAGTAGCATTATTACAACTTAAAAATAGTTTTTGAAGAAGCACTCATGCTCACAAACTAACAACTAACACTCTCATCGGATCTGAACATGAAGATCTGCAGCTGCAGTAACGAAGTCCAGTCGAAAAGAATTGACCCCTCTAATTTCTCTAATTTTCTCCCCCTTTGGCATCAAGTACCAAAAAGAGAAAAGAAAAGAGAAAGAAGAGAGAACAACTCACTCATCATCGTCGTCATCGTCACTGGAAACCACGGCATGACCAGCCCTATGAGTAGTAGCTGTGAAGCGAGAGGCACGCGTGGAACATTGAGGAGCAGCCGCTGAAGTACTAGCCCACCGCTGTCTAGCATCATCCCTGAACTGCCGATAGACACTGCCTAGTGTCTCCTGAAGATCTGGATCATCATCATATCCCTAGTGCTCATCATAGCTGCCATGTACTTCATCAGACTCCGTGTCAGATAGGTGAGGAAGGTCTGGAAACTGAGGAGGTGGAGCCACGGGTGGAAGAAGAGGTAGACCCTGAACCTCTCTAGCTGCATTTATTGCATGCCTGCTCTCCATCCTGTCATCATACTGATTTTGTGCCATGTAAGAGCAAGTGCCAAAAATAGCCTTCACCCATTCTGCCAACTTCTGAAAGCGCTTCTTCTTCCTTCCGTCTCTCCTCTGTGGCACACTGTGGCCTCCCTCACTATGGTATGAGCTCTCTACTGCAGGAGGTGGAGCTGTTTTACCACCTTTAGTTTTCTTGATGTTACACACAGTGTGGCTACAATCCTTAGGATATCTGATTCCAGTCACTCTCTCAATCATAAACATCAGATAAGGAGCATAAGGAAGTGACCTCCTCCCATCATCCATAGCATATGCCAGCTCTACCCATATGAACCTTGGGATATTAAATTTATCCCCTTCTGGAAATCTGGACAGCACATTAGTAATATGGCCATTTAGATTAGTGGCATTGTCCTTTGGGTTGAGTGTCATTTCGATAAGATTGTTCATCACATAATAGAAACTCTTCAACCCAGTCCTCCTGTTGTTCACTTGGGTTGGATCCTCCCACATAAAACTCACCTCTTGTGGCTCAAACCTTCTCTCATTGTGAATTCGAGAGTAGGTTCTATGGTCATTTCCAAAACCCAATATCCTGCAGAAGGTAATGAAATCAATCCTATAATGTGTACCATCTGTCATCCAATGAACCTCATCATTGTCTCTGTTCCAGAAGTAGGTAGCATGAAACTGGGCAAGTATCTCTCTATTCCAGTCATATTTAAAGGACATGAGAGTGGACAGCTCAAACTTATCACATACTTTAATTGCAGCATCAAAATCAGGCTCCTCACAAATCTTTCCCTTTCTAGCTGGTAGGATAGCAGTGGCATAGAAATTTGAATGAAAAACATTCCAGAAACGATAATCAACACCACTTATCTTGCTGTGAGCATAGGGATCCATCTCTCTAGCTTCCTCCACAGCTTTCCAGCTTGCTGCATAATTGACTAAGGGATGATCCACTGTGTCATTTGGTGCCATGAGTTCAAACTCATCAGTGCTGTCTCTCATATAGCTGTCATCAAACTCTATAATGTGCAGGGGAGTACTAGGACAACCTATGGGAGAGATGGTGAAACCAGCCTGCTGCAACATTTCTTCTTGCTGAATATACTGCTGCCTTGCTGCTCTATCATCTCCAAAGAATACTCCAGAGCTGCTGCCTCTACCCCTGCCTCTGCGAACTTGTTGCTTGGTGGTTATTTTCCTCTTTCCTCGGTCCATCTATGCCAAAAATGAGCCAAATTAGAAACTGTACATCTGGCATATAGTAGAGCATATGTAGAGTCAATTGATCAAGTGAGATGTGTAGAATATGGACTGTGGGAACTCCCCCTAACCAAACTGGTCAGGTGAGGGCGGCACTGCCGCCCTGCAGAGTTTCTGCAGTCCCTACTCCACACTTCATCACTTATTCAACTTATACACATGTGCCCTACTGTCCATCATACAATCTCTAAGACAGTTCATAAGCAGACTGAGTCTAGATGAGCATGAGCTTAAAAAGGATGGACAAACAAACTAGGATAGATTCAATCTATGAACTTTAATCGATTCACTTTCCCTTCAACATATTGAAACTGCAGAGAAGCAGTTGCCAAGGCCGGCACTGCCGACCTTAAGCTCCGGCACTGCCGGAGGGCATCTTTCAATATGTCGAGAGAAATCAAATCCGTTCAAATCCATCCACTAAACCTCTTCCTAATTCATCATCCATCCCCTAGAAACTGAAACTTTTGCCCAAAAAGAGACATTGCATAGATCGGGATAGATTAGGGTTTCACCTTGCTTTGCTTCCTTGGATTGAGAGGATGAGAGAAGAATGCCCCTCCTTGGAGAGGGAGCAGCACACCCAATGCACCACTGGAGAAGACCAAGGAGGCCTTCCCCTTTCTCCTTCTTCCTCACGGCAGAGAGGTGGCCGAAGGGGAGAAGTTCCCTGGAGCCTTGCGTGAGGGAGAGAGAGAGAGAGGCGGCGCAATGAGGAGGAGAGGGGAGAGAGACCACGGGCACGATTAGAGAAGGAAAGAAAAAGTGGGCCCGTGAGAACCAGTCCAAGGCAATTTAGCCTGAACCGCTTAGGGCGGCACTGCCGCCCTCCTTGACAGCAGAGGGATTTAAGAGAAATTAACTTTTCTCTATTGCTTTAGATATGAACACATACAGCCGAAACACCATGACTAGACACAAGGAAACAATCAAACTATAGTCATGATATTTGAGACAAATTTTTAAGAGGTTTTGAAAGACATAATTAAATCTTTTCAAGTATTTTCTCCTATGCATACTAGTTAATCAAACAAGGTGTGTGCTGGAGTTCAAACCACGTTACGAGAATCCAGGATATTCAATTCACTACGCAAAGCACAAAACCTTGTCTCGTCTAGAGGCTTAGTGAAGATATCGGCTAGTTGCTTTTCGGTGCTCACATGGCGAATTTCGATATCTCCTTTGGCTTCGTGGTCTCTCAAGAAGTGATGTCGGACGTCTATGTGCTTGGTTCTTGAGTGACTTACAGGGTTGTTTGCAAGTTTTATGGCACTTTCATTGTTGCACAAAAGTGGGATTTTGGTGAATTGACATCCGAAATCACGAAGGGTTTGCCTCATCCAAAGTAATTGAGCGCAGCATGCACCGGCTGCAATATACTCGGCCTCAGCTGTGGAAAGGGCTACACAATTTTGCTTTTTAGAACTCCAAGACACTGAGGACTGTCCAAGGAATTGACATGTCCCCGAAGTGCTTTTTCTATCTACTTTGCAACCGGCATAATCAGAATCTGAATAGCCAAGTAGATTGAACTTGGAGCCCTTAGGATACCACAAGCCAAGGTTAGGAGTGTGTACTAAATATCTCAAGATTCTCTTAACAGCCACTAAGTGACATTCTTTCGGATTAGCTTGAAATCTAGCACACATGCACACACTAAGCATAATATCAGGCCTAGATGCGCACAGATAAAGTAAAGAGCCGATCATGGAGCGGTATACCTTGATGTCCAGGCCTTCCCTTTATCATCAAGATCAAGATGTCCATTAGTTGGCATGGGAGTATTGATAGGCTTCGCTTTCTCCATGTCAAACTTCTTCAGCTTATCAAGGGTGTACTTGGTTTGACTTATGAAGGTCCCTTCCTTCAATTGCTTGATTTGAAACCCGAGGAAGTACTTCAGCTCACCCATCATGGACATCTCAAATCTTTTTGTCATGATCCTACTAAATTCCTCGCAAAACACTTGATTAGTACTACCAAATATTATGTCATCGACATATATTTGGCACACAAATATATCATTGCCAATTTTACGAGTGAAGAGTGTAGAATCAGCTTTGCCTATTTCAAAGCCTTTCTTGAGCAAGAAATCCTTAAGGCATTCATACCATGCTCTTGGTGCTTGCTTAAGCCCATAGAGCGCCTTTTGGAGTTTATAGACATGGTTTGGAAACTTGGGATCTTCAAAACCTGGTGGCTGCTCAGCATACACCAACTCTTGTATAGGGCCATTGAGGAATGCACTCTTGACATCCATTTGGAATAGCTTGAAGTCGTGATGGGCAGCAAAGGCTAAAAGCATTCGAATTGCTTCAAGCCTTGCCACCGGTGCAAAGGTCTCTTCAAAGTCCAAGCCCTGTACTTGAGTGTAACCTTGAGCCACCAATCTTGCCTTGTTCCTTGTCACCACGCCATTCTCATCTTGCTTGTTGCGAAAGACCCATTTGGTGCCAATCATATTGGTATTGGGCCTTTCAACGAGAGTCCACACTTGGTTTCTCTCGAAGTTGTTGAGCTCTTCTTGCATGGCCAAGACCCAGTCCTCATCCGCCAACGCCTTCTCTACCTTATCTGGTTCAATGGAAGACACAAAAGAGAAATTTTGACAGAAACTTGCTAAATGTGAACGTGTCAACACTCCCTTTCGAAGACTTCCAAGGATGTTGTCGGCGGGATGATCTCTTTGAATTGTTTGGCGTAGTCTTGGATGCTCAACACCGTCTTGTTCTTCATCTAACTCTTCATCAGCTTCAAGCTCAAAAACTGGTGCAAGATCCAGCCCTTGAGGTGTTGAGGAGGTTGCTGCTGCTGAGGGAGGGGGGACACTGCCGCCCTGGACAGCCTCACTGCCGCCCTGTTGCTGAGCAGCAGGTGTGGCTGACACATTTGCATCGAGTGCATCAGCGGAAGACTTGTCAGCAGCATCTTGGGGATCCTCCTGAGCAGTGGCTTTTTCTTCTTGTGGCCTTATGTCACCAAGAGCCAATTGCTTGATTGCCTCACATGGTGGATCCTCCTTTTCTGCAACACTTTCATCAATATGCTCTACTTGAGAGCCGTTAGACTCATCAAATGAGACATCTACAACAACTTCAACTCTACCAGAGGTTTTGTTGTAGATGCGGTAGGCATGCTCATTTGTTCCATAACCAAGAAGAATCCCTTTATCAACTTTAGGTGCAAACTTAGAGGTTTTGGGCCTTTTATTGAGTATGAAACACTTGCACCCAAACACTCTAAAGTATGACACCTTTGGTTTGTTACCGGTTAGCAGCTCATATGAAGTCTTCTTGAGTTTCTTGTGTAGGTAGAGGCGGTTGATTGCATGGCAAGCGGTGTTGATTGCTTCGCACCAAAATAGGTCCGAAGTCTTATATTCATCAAGCATTGTTCTTGCCATGTCAATGAGTGTTCTATTCTTCCTCTCTACTACACCATTTTGCTGAGGGGTGTATGGAGTGGAAAACTCATGCTTGATGCCTTCATCATCAAGAAATTCTTCTACTTGGGTGTTTTTGAACTCGCTGCCATTATCACTTCTTATTTTCTTGATGGGCAGCCCAAACTCCCTTTGTGCTCTTCTCACAAAGATCTTTACTTTCTCTTGTACCTGAGATTTCTCAAAGACAAAGAATACCTAAGTGAAGCGAGAATAATCATCAACAATAACTAATCCATATTTGTTACCCCCGATGCTTAGGTAGGCGACCGGTCTAAAGAGGTCCATATGTATCAACTCCAATGGTTGAGTGGTCGTCATGATACTCTTTGGTGGGTGTGATACACCTACTTGTTTCCCGGCTTGGCAAGCACCACATATCCTGTCTTTCTCAAATTCAACATTTGTTAGTCCAATGATGTGGTTGTCCTTTTGGAGTTTGGCCAAGTTCCTCATGCCAACGTGTGCTAGACGGCGATGCCATAACCAGCCCACGCTAGATTTTGCCATTAAACAGGTCTCAAGCTTGGCCTTACCTTTGTTGAAATCAACTAGGTAAAGCTTGCCCTTCAAGCGACCCGTAAAGACAATAGAGGAATCCTCCCTCTTAAAGACTTCCACACCTTTCTCCGTAAAGAGACAATTGTAACCAGCCTCACACAATTGTGAAACTGATAACAAGTTGTATCCCAACGGATCCACATGCAAGACATTTGAAATGGAAGAATTTGTTGTGATAGCAACCTTACCAAGACCGACAACTTCCCCCTTGGAGTTATCACCAAAAATTATAGATTCTTTTGAATTTGTAGTTGGGGAATACGTTGAGAACATACTCTTCTCTCCAGTCATATGATTTGTACAGCCGCTGTCAAGCACCCAACTTGACCCACCGGAGGAGTATGCCTGCAAAACAAGTTTAGTTCCTTGGTTTAGGTCCTCAATCTTTGTTGGGGCCTTGCATGTTAGTCACAAAAATTTTAGGAACCCAAATGGAAGTGTTAAGATACACATTTCTGCCCTTGCCAACATATTTGGCAATCACTTCCCCTTTGCTGTTATTTTTCAACACAAAGGAAGTATTCACAATTGGGCTTTGTGTCTTTGCCTTTGGTTGATAGAAACTTTTCTTTGGAGTCCCCCTGTTCTGCTTTCTGGGTTGCTGGGACTCCCCCTGAGGCTGGCATACCTTCTTTTGTGCTTTCACAGGCTCAGGTTTGTGGTTGGTAGCCTTCCCTTGTCTGGGGAGGGCGGCACTGCCGCCCTTGGCTGGCCAGTGGGCTCGGGACTGCTTTTGTACCCCCTTCTGTGCAGGCTGCTCTACACCAACCTTGCCTTTGCTCCTGAATTTAACACACTCAATGCCATTCACCAGGTCTCTTCCATTGGTCTTTCCTCGTTTTGTGTGGCCAAGTCCATCCTTGACTTTGGGATTTCTCCCATCCTTGTAGTTTGGCCTATTTTGCTGAACTTCTTTACCTTGTGGTTTGTTCTCACACTTGGTGTTCAACAGATGTGTGAGCCTCGTGATCTCCTTTTTCATAGCCTCCATGTTTGCAAGATTTGTGGAATACATGTTTAAGTCAAGATTATTGCATTTTCCACAACTTTCACTAATGGAGGGAGTACTAGTCTCATTTGACTTAGAGGACTGTGAGGTACTCTCCCAAAGAAGATTGTATTGTTGCTCAAGACTTTTATGCTTTTCATCTAAGCCATAATACTTTTGCTTGAGTGCATCTACTTCCTTTTTGTGAGAGTGTGGCTTTCTTTTTCTTTCTTTATACTTTTCTTTAGTGCAGCCACCTCACTCTCCAATGAGTCAATTTCTTTAATTTGAGCCAGATTTTTCTTAGCTTGCTCCTTGATGTCATCATTTCTTAAATCAATTTCATTATTGAGATCTAGTACTTCCTTCATTAGCCTAGAGATGTAGACTTTAGTTTTATGATCACACTTTTTAGTCATTTCATTAAATTCATCATCACTAGAGTCATCATCACTAGAGGAGTCACTTAGTTCACTACTAGAGATTTCTTTGGGGATTGGAGAAGATTTGGATTTGATTTGTACCTTCCCACACTTTGCCATAAGACAAATGTGGGGGCTGCCATCTTGCTCATCATCGGTCATGTTGTCGAAGAGCCTTGGTGAAGATGTTGACTTGAGGACAACCATGGTAGCCACCTTCTCATCTCCACTTGAGGTCTCTTGAGTTGAGTCCCATTCATGCCCGATATGTGCTTCTCCAACCCTCTTGTAATTTCTCTTGTTGTCATGCCTTTGTTTCTTATTTTTCTTTGCCTCTGGACATTCTGCAACAAGATGCTCGGTGCTACCACAGTTAAAGCACAATCTCTTCTTCTTGTTTTGGAACTTCCTTGGAGTGAACTTGAATCCATGTTGCTTCAGCCCTCGTCTATGCTTGCTTATGAAGAGAGCAATATCATCTATCTTCTCATAATCACCATCATCACCATCACTATCACTAGAGGATGAAGATGGATCACATTCTTGAACTTGCTTTGCTTTCTTGGGCTGACTTGTTGATACTTGCTTGCTGCTCTTGGATTTGCTACAGCCACCTTGCTTGTTTGATTGCTTTGCCTTGAGTGCTATATCATTGACCTTCATGCCTTCTAACTTGGCTTGCAGCTCGCCAAGCTTTCTTCTCTCATTAGCCTCTTCTCTTTGCATGTCAAATGTCAACAATCTTCCAAGCACATCACTTGGGGTGAAGTGCTCGAAATTCTTCTTGTCTCTAATGAGAGTGACCACGGTCTCATTCCTCGGTGAGTATGCTTCCAACATTACTTTCACAACTTTATGGTCATCAAGGTCACCACCATAGCCTCTAATTTTTCCAACTAGCACCATCAACCTATCAAACATTTCTTGTGGCCCTTCATCACCAACAATCACAAACCTATTGAGCTTGGCCATCATCAAATCAATTTTGGCCTTCCTCACTTTGTCAACACCTTCATGAGCTAAAACCAAAGTATCCCAAATCTGCTTGGCCACATTCACATTCATCACTCGGTTGTACTCATTTCCATTGAGAGCACTTAGGAGAATGCTTGTGGCTTGATTATTGAAGTGGACAGCAATCATTTCTTCATTTGTTGGATTCTCTAGATCTGCAGGTTCCTGAAATCCATCACAAACAACATCCCAAAGACCGGGGTGAAGAGCTCCTAGATAGCGACTCATCAAATGCTTCCACTTAGCAAAGTCGGTCCCATCGAAATGAGGCAACTTGCCAGCGGGCACATTGACAAGACACTTCTTGTCTCGGTTAGACAAATAAGAATAGTTAAAGGATACAGCAGAGTATTTCTTTTTGCTGCTGTTGTCCTCCTTCGTTGATTTGCCCTTCTTGTCCTTCTTGGAGCGGTTATATGATTCATCATCATCACCATCATCCGTACTAGATGATATCTCACTTGATGATGCATCATACACCTCCTTTTCTTTCTTCTTCTCTTCTTCTTTCTTTGCTGCCCTTCTTTTGGCTTGCTCTTCTCTTTTGGCTTTTCTTTCTTCTTTTCTCTTCTTCTTGGCAGCTAGCTTTTCATCTTCTTTTCTTTTTGCTTTAGCTTCTCTTCTTGCTTGCCTCCTTTGCCTTCTCTCGGGGTCGGTAGTCATACCACCATCAGGCTTGAGGGTGGAGTTGCTGGCTGTTGAGACTGATAGCTCACTGCTATCACTCTCAACCAGCACATCCTCAGCTTGTGCAGCTGGAATGGACTTATCCTTCGCCCCCGAGCTTCCCGCAACTTCCATACTTCACGCGGTGAAGCGTATACGAAGCAACTTGGCTTTGATACCACTTGTAGGATCTCTGGACGTACAGGAAGTGGCCTAGAGGGGGGGTGAATAGGCCTGTTCAAACTTTTTCAGCAAATTTTATCAGTCACACAGGCAAGGGCGGCAGTGAGGCCCTCCCAGGGCGGCACTGCCGGCCTCAGCAGAAAAACAAACAGAAGCTTAACTGAATTAATTCAAAGTTTACCCAGAGAAATTTAGATCAACTAAATTTCCAAGCTTCCTGCAAGATCGTAGAGCACGAGTATGTAGCTAGAATGTGCTGGAGCCTCCCCACCAAGTAGATCGGCCTCAAATCCTAACACAAACTCATACACAAGTGAAAGCACACAAGACACACGATTTTTACCGTGGTTCAGCTATTGCCACAAAAAGGCTTGGCCTACTCCACGTTGTTGAGGCGCCCACACTAGGACCGGCTTAGCCACACAGGCTTACCTTCTCCTCGTTCTCAAAGCAAGGATTTTACCCCTTGCAAAGAGTGAAGAATGTATTAGCTGCAAGGGTAACCTTACAAACCTTCCCTTGGCTGCCACACAAGTTGGCAAGCTCTAGGGCGACGCCTAGCCGGCTAGGAGCAAGCTCCAAGAGTAACAAACTCAAGGCTGCCAGCCAAACGTGAACCAAAAGCTCTTTTTGACAGTGGGAAACAATGGATCTGCTCTCCAATCGAAGTTTGCTACCTTTTCCCTCAAGTTTTGATGGTTGGAATCAAGGATTGGCTTGGGGGCTTGAGGAGCAACAATGGAGGGAGAGAGAAGTGAGCTCTAGTCTGTTTGCAACGGTTGGGAGCGAGGAAGAAGAGCAGGTTACCGTTTGAGACGGTCTAAAAGGGTATTTATACCCAGCTCTCCAACTGTCACAGGGTAGGGTGGCAGTGCCGCCCTTAGAGGGCGGCAGTGCCGCCCTTGCCTGAACCAGCCTGAAAACACCAAAGTGTAGAGAGAAAGATATGCTGGTTAGGCTTGGGTCTGAGGATGTTGATGAGCTTTTGAGCATTTGGTTCACAATTTGATCAACAACCTTGGAGTCCCTCTTTATAGTACGGCTTTTCCTATACTCAAATTCAAACCGAAAATGAATTAAACCTCCTTTGGAGCTAGGAAAACCATCCTTTAGAAATGGGGGATCCTCCATGGTATTCAACAACCTCTTTGCTATATTCCCTGCTTGTCATCTCAGCAAAACTCATTAGTTCCCTAATTCGGTGGTCATCAACGCCAAAACCCACAATAGGCTTGATTGCACTTACAACTACGTGTGAGTGTTGTGTCCCCTGATCGCTCCCAGGCCTCCCCTTTTATAGTTCCAAGGAGGGGCCTAGGGTACATGTGTAGGCGTTGGTGTAGAGGTCGATAGGGGCATGGCGTGCTGACCTACTCGAGGCCTCGGTACCGGCATGGCCTCGAGCCGTCCCGTCCTGGTAGCTTGATGATGATTACGCGTGCCCCTGTATTCCGCTCTGTACGCCGTCTTGGGCTGGTTTGTCTGCTGCACGCCTGTACATCACGGCGGCGGATACGTCGGAGCGGCTGTGGTGTTGTCATTCGATGCCCAACCCTTCCCCAGGAAGGAAACGTGTCTGGTCGAGGGTCGGTTGCCGTGCAACGCCTTGTTTGCCCAAGCGCTGACCTTGGATGTCTCGGGGGGGTCTTGATTAGACGTTCCGACCATGCTTCCTGCATCCTGACACGCTCTGGGTTATTTGGTGGGGAAGGCTGCAAAAAGAATGACGGGACGGGTGCCTGTTCCCTATCACGCTTCCCGTGACTGGCATGTTAGGTGAGAACACGACAGGCACATTAAATGCCCTGGTTCCCGTGCCCGTGTCAGGCGGCGGGCGGCGTCCTTGCGCTCGACGCCTGCTAATTCGCTCGAGCCTGTTTCCGTATTCGACGGTAATCCGGCACTCGAGCCCTGATTGATTCGCTCGACGCCCTTCCCGTCTTCGAGGATGCGGTTGTCGATGGCCGTATGTGTGACTGGGCAGAGCGTCGAGTAGTGGGGCCTCGAATTGTGTATGGATAATCCCGACATGGACATCAGTTGGGGTACCCCTTATTGATATCCTCAACACTAAGAAAAGTGAATGAGCACATCAAAGGCATTTGAGCTATTGCACATGGACTTATTTGGGCCAACAACATACACTAACATTGGTGGCAACAAGTATGGCTTTGTGATAGTTGATGACTACACTAGATACACTTGGGTGTTCTTTCTCTATGACAAGAGTGATGTTTGTGATCTATTCAAGTCTTTTGTCAAGAGGGTGCAAAATGAGTTAGAAACCACTATCAAGAAGATTAGAAGTGACAATGGTAGTGAATTCAAGAACACAAGAATTGAAGAATTATGTGATGATATTGGCATTGGACATCAATTCTCTCCAACATACACTCCTCAATCCAATGGTGTAGTTGAAAGAAAGAATAGAACATTGATTGACATGGCTAGATCAATGTTTAGTGAATACAATGTTAGCCATTCATTTTGGAGTGAAGCTATCAACACGGCTTGCTATTGTAGCAACCGTCTCTATTGCCATGGAAAGCTTGGGAAGACACCATATGAGCTATTGAATGGAAGAAAGCCCAACATTGCATACTTTAGAGTGTTTGGTTGCAAATGCTACATTCTCAAGAAAGGCACTAGGTTGAGCAAGTTTGAGAAGAAATGTGATGAAGGGTTCTTACTTGGTTATTCCACCACAAGCAAAGCATATAGAGTTTGGAACTTGGCAAGTGGCACATTGGAAGAAGTCCATTATGTTGAGTTTGATGAAACCGAGGGATCTCCAAATGAAGCTCAAAATATTGATGATGTGAGAGGAGATCAATTGGCAAATGCAATGAAGAACATGGATGTTGGTGACATAAGGCCAAGGCAAGTTAATGATAATGGTGACATTCACATGATCAATCAAGAAGTGCAATTTGATGCAAATGAAGCAAGTACTAGTGGCTCTCATGATGATGATCAAAATCAAAATCAAGCAAGTGGAAGCAATCAACTCCCAATTCTCCAACCAACAAGCATAGCAAGGGATAATTCATTGGATCAAGTCATTGGTGGTATTCAAAGTGGTGTACAAACAAGATCAAGACTAGCATCCTTTTGTGAGCACTATTCATTTGTCTTATTTGAAGAACCAAAGAGAATAGAAGATGCATTGAAGGATTCCGATTGGGTAAATGCCATGCATGAAGAATTAAAGAACTTCACAAGAAATCAAGTGTGGGAGCTTGTTGAGAGGCCAAAGAACTACAATGTGATTGGTACCAAGTGGGTCTTTAGAAACAAGCAAGATCAAGATGGTGTAGTTGTGAGAAACAAAGCAAGATTAGTAGCACAAGGCTACACTCAAGTTGAAGGTCTTGACTTTGGAGAGACATATGCACCGGTTGCAAGATTGGAGGCAATTAGAATTTTATTAGCCTATGCTTGTGCCCACAACATTAAGCTCTATCAAATGGATGTGAAGAGTGCATTTCTCAATAGATACATCAATGAGTTGGTTTATGTTGAACAACCTCCCGATTTTAAAGATGACAAGAAACCACACCATATTTACAAGGTCAAGAAGGCATTGTATGGTTTGAAGCAAGCACCTAGAGCATGGTATAAGAGATTGAGAGACTTTCTTCACTCTAAAGGGTTCAAGATGGGAAAGGTTGACACTACCCTCTTCACCAAGAAACTAGGAAATGACTTGTTTGTGTTGCAAATCTATGTTGATGATATCATCTTTGGATCAACCAATCAAGACTTTTGTGAAGAGTTTGGAAAAATGATGGCAAATGAGTTTGAGATATCCATGATAGGAGAGCTTAGTTACTTCCTTGGACTTCAAATCAAGCAAATGAAGGATGGCACTTTTGTGAGTCAAGGAAAGTACACCAAGGACATGATCAAGAAGTTTGTGTTGCAAGAAGCTAAACCAATGAGCACACCTATGGGCACAAATGATCAATTAGGTAGTGCAGCAAGTGGCAACATGGTAGATCAAAAGATATACCGATCCATGATTTGAAGTTTGCTCTATGTCACCGCTTCAAGGCCGAACGTAATGTTTAGTGTGTGCAAATGTGCAAGATACCAAGCTTCACCTAGAGAAAGTCACTTGAAGGCAACCAAAAGAATATTAAGGTATCTCAAGGGAACTCATGATGTTTGATTATTGTATCCCAAGGGGTCTAACTTTGAATTGATTGGATATTCGGATTTTAACTATGGTGGATGCAAGATTGATAGAATGATCACAAGTGGCACTTGTCAATTGCTAGGAAGGTCTCTAGTTTCATGGTCATCAAAGAAACAAAATAGTGTTGCACTATCAACTGCCAAGGCCGAATACATTAGCGCCGGTAGTTGTTGTGCACAATTGCTTTGGATGAAAGCTACCTTGAAAGACTTTGGAATCGAATTCAAGAATGTGCCTTTGCTATGTGACAATGAGAGTGCAATCAAGATGACACAAAATCTGGTTCAACATTCAAGAACCAAGCACATTGACATAAGGCACCATTTCATAAGAGACCATCAACAAAAGGGTGATATTAGCATTGAAAGCATTGGCACTGAAGATCAACTAGCCGACATCTTCACAAAGCCACTTGATGAGAAGAGATTTTGCAAGTTGAGAAATGAATTGAATATACTTGACTTCTCCAACTTGAGATGAGTGCACCCCTACATCTATATATGACATCCCTCTCCTCCAACAAAGCAAGGTAAAGTTGGTTGACATAGCATTCATACTTTGTTAAGGACATGATTAGAACATATAGACATGTTTGCATGACAGTAGGCTCCTTCATGAAATCAAATAGGATTTGATGTATGTATGGTACCACTATTGTTTCTATGTTTGATTGATCTAGTGGTAGCATATGACATGTTGGTGACCTTGCAAGCCTAGTGTTGAATCTAGAATATGAGCTTATGATGTGTAATTCAACATGGTCAAGATAACCCTTATACTTCATGAGGTGTGAAAAAGCTTGTCCTTGGATCAAACCGAGTTACATGTTCTAGGCAAGCAATCTAGATTGGACCATAATTTGACCCTCACATTGATTAACTTAATTCTCACTAAAATTTGAACCTTTGTGGTCATTGATGACAAAGGGGAGAGAAACAAAGACAAAGTCAAAAGGGGGGGAGAGAAACAAAGATAGGGAGAGAAAAGAAGAGAAAACTTTTTAAACTTGAGCACACAAATAGGGGGAGCAAGCTCATGAACCACTTGTTGAATTTGAATGTGCACTAACATAATGAGGTGTTGCATTGCAAGTTTAAATATACTACTCTTGTTTGATTGGTGCTTGCTAGAAATAGAACTTGAATGATGCTTTGAATTCTAGCATAGAGTTTTATTTCCTTGTGGTATCTAGACATATTATGTGATCTAACGAGGTATCTTAAGTTTTTTATGTATGTCTAGCTACATTGGTGCTAAGGATGGTATATTGGCAACTCCAATTGGTATCATGCTTCAAAGGTCCATTATATATAACTTAGCATCATTTTGGTAGTAATAAATCTACCAAAACTCTAATTCATGCATATGTGCAAGCTTGAACCAAACTCATGGAAGCACATATGTAGGGGGAGCTAGTACTACCAAAACCAAAATTGAAATGTTTGTCCAACCTTGTCTCATGATTAAAATGCTTTGGACAAGCAATTCAAGTTCATTATGATTTCATTTCATATCTTTGTGATGGTTGTCATCAATTACCAAAAAGGGGGAGATTGAAAGCCCAAGTTTGGTTTTAGTAATTAATGACATCAAGTTGCTAATGCCTTGTGTTTAAGTGATTTGAGTCAGGCATAGCAACACATGTGATGAAGGTGCAAGGTGGCATGGAAAGGTGGCCACATGGTTACAAAGAGATGAAGCATGAAGTGAAGATCATGGTGTTAGACGAGGAGCAAAATTATCAAGGCAAAGGTATAAACATAGGGTTTTACTTTTGCCGGTCTAAGATGAGTAGAGAAGTGATTGATCGGGTTTAGGATAGATAGCCGACTATCAAGAGGGGAAATCACGGTCATCTCTCGAATCAAGTGCTACTAGGTCCATATCTTGAGCATATGCATTAGGATCTAGTAAAGTGCTAACCTAACTCCTTTGGTAAAATGTTTGTGAAAAGCTAACACACATGCACTTTGGTTGTGGACACTTTTGAGAAAATTAAGTGTATATTTTCTATTGCACCGATGGGAAATTTGGGGAAGTCGCCGGACGTAGTGCGTAGAGGCACCGGACGCTGGCCTTTAGCATCTGGTGTGCTGTCAGTGCTTGGCCCTGTTAGAGTTGAGCACCGGACGCACTGTACTGGACGCAGGGTGTTCCCTGTTCGTGCGTCCGGTGTGGCCTGACTTAAGCAAAGGGTGTCTGACTGAGAGCAACGGACGCTCTGGGTGCATCCCATGGTGTGCGTCCGGTGTGAGGGGGTTTTGCAACCCTCTATGTGCATAAGTCTGGTGAGCACCGGACCGTCCGATGCCTCGAGTCCGTTGAGGTCGTGAGTTTGACAAACTCTCTACGCACGAGACCGGTGAGTACCGGACACGTCCGGTGCCCACTTAGTCACGTCCCGTGGTCCGCAGGTGACCATTAGAGTTCGACACGCGAGATTCAAAGGAGGACACGTGGCCAACCCCAGAGCACCGGACGCAGGGGGTTGAGCGTCCGGTGCTCACTTGGTAGCGTTCGGTGCCCCCGATTTCAGCCCAGTGAAAAGAGCCAACGGCTCTATTTGTTGAGGGGGCTTATAAATAGGAGGTGGCCGGCTTTGGGAGGTTCACTCTTGCACATTTGATTACTTGAGGCATACATTGAGCTAGAGAACAGTCCCTCCACTCATCTCCTTGCTTGTTTGCTAATCCTAGTGAGATTAAGTGTGATTCAAGTGCATTGCTTTGAGAGTTGCATCTAATGGCACATGATTCTTGAGTTTGCTGTGGAATTCTTGTTACTCTTGGGTGTTTCCCAACATCCTAGATGTCGATGAAAGCTAGTCGACAGTCTACCTTGGGGTATACCCACAGTAGTAGTTTATCGGTAGACGATGCGCAAGCTACGAACTTGATGGTGACGCAAGACACGGACAAGGTTTTTATCCAGGTTTGGCCGCCGTGTGGGCGTAATACCTACGTCCTGCGTCTGATTGTATTGCTGTGGATTGTGTTGAGTTGATATTAATTATCCTAGGGGGTCCCTTGCCTCTCTTTATATAGTCCAGAGGGTAGGATTACAGATCTGGAAACTAATCCTAGTCGGTTACAATTGCCATAGATAGTACACTATCAATTCCTATTCTAACCGACTAGAATCCGGCTTGATCTCCACGTCTTGTTTCCTTGCCCGAAACTCCAAGCAGTTAGATCAAGCCTCTGACTGCCTTCGTGATGGACCAAGCCTCCTAGCCCAAGTCTAGCCGTAAGGGTATAGGGGTTTATACCCCTACAGCTAGTCCCCGAGCACCATATATTATGATGCAACACGCCGTCTTGAGCTTCTTCGACCAGCAAGACTTGACTTTTTTGACTACCGGAAAGATCACCCAAACAGTTGCAACGGTATTTCGATCAAACTTGAAAACCAGTTGACCAACATCATCATCGAAGAAGCCGGTTGTTCGAAGAATGCATGGTGCTCTTGAGAAAAAAGATTTTCTTCCTGATGAAGTGTGCCCACTTTACTTTTCTGAAAAGTACAAATTTTCAAAAAGCAAGCACATTCACCGCAAGGTGAAGTGTGCCCACTTAGTCCCCGAACCTGGTAGTAGGTGACGTAGGCACGTGGTGCCAGGGTCTAAAAAAGAAAATGATCTCAAAATCTTTAACCCTAAGATGCATCGCTAGATGCATCGTACCGATGTAGTCCCCGAGCTTGCTGCAAGGCGAAGTATGAGCCTTGTAGCAAGGTCTAAAAAGTTAAAATTATCCCGTCCAATCCCCAAGTTGTAGCTGGAGAGTTATCAAAACAAGTCCTGAGCATAGCACAGGGAGTGATTGATGTCTCTTCAAGCACGGTTGGGAACGTAATCGTGTTCGGTGGTCAATCAATCCCCGAGCACGACATAGAGATTAGTCAACCAGTCCCCAGATTTTCAAATGAGTGTACTAATCAGCCAGTCCTCGAGCATTTCATGCTCGGTGGACGGTACAGTCAATCAAAATGTCAAATAAACAGACTGGTCGACCAGTCCCTGAGCATGTCTTGCTCGGTGGTCGGTACAGTCAATCAAAATGTCGAATAAACAGACTGGTCAACCAGTCCCCGAGCATGTCTTGCTCGGTGGTCGGTACAGTCAATCAAAATGTCGAATAAACAGACTGGTCGACCAGTCCCCAAGCATGTCTTGCTCGGTGGTCGGTATAGTCAATCAAAATGTCGAATAAACAGACTGGTCGACCAGTCCCCGAGCATGTCTTGCTCGGTGGTCGGTACAGTCAATCAAAATGTCGAATAAACAGACTGGTCGACCAGTCCCCGAGCATGTCTTGCTCGGTGGTCGGTACAGTCAATCAAAATGTCGAATAAACAGACTGGTCGACCAGTCCCCGAGCATGTCATGCTCGTTCCTCCAACAGACCCACTTGTCTTTGAAAAAAGCAAATCACCGCATTAATGCATGATGTGACGGGGCATTCTGGCACATTGTCAGGCTGTTGTGTAAAAAGGTGCGCCTGGTAACTGTGCAGCCGCTCTTTGCGTAGTCCAAGAAAAGAAAACCACCAATCATGCCAATAAAACACCACATTTACTGCGATAATTATTGAAAACCGAAACGCCGTGGCCGCCGCAAGATCCGCCCACTTCCCCATAACACGGAAAGTGGTAGAGGTGGTGCCGCGGTTATAAAAAGGTCAATGCGGCATCCATACTCTTTACCCAGCCTTTGCCTACAAGCCTTCTGCTCCTGCCATTGGTGCCTACTTCCACTGCCATCTTTAACATCCAGTTCAAAGTTCTTTCTGTTGCGCCAATGGCGAAGAGCGACTCAAAGAAAAGGGCCGAATTGATGGCCAAGGAGTGGCAGAAGTCCCGGAGCAGCACGAGGTCCCTCAACGACCTCGTCGGAATCCCGAACTCCATTCTCCTCATTTCTACCTTCATTCACTTGTGCGAAGCCTATGTTGGAATAGAGCCGCACTTTGACCTCTTTCGCTATCTTTTCTATTTGCGGAAGAAAGGAGCAGTTAGAGGCTCCAAGATTGCAGGTGGAGTATAACTCATTCTGCGCGACGGGATGAAGAACCGGTACCTCAGCTGCCCATGCAACACTTCTCTCAGTGAATGGTACAAGAAGTGGTTCTACATCAGGGAAGAGCCGGGCAGCGCCACGTTCTGTGACGTGGGCTACATCCCCGAGAAGAGGGTTAGCTGGACTGATCGTCCAGAGTACAACGGTCAAGTGGCAGAGCTGATGAGCCTGATCGATTGGTCCTGCTTAGACGGGCCAGGAATGGTCGGGAACTTCCTTGTGCAACGAGTGATGCCCTGCCAGAGGAGGGTGCACTCGGTGTATGAGTATGCGGGGAGTCAAGAGCCGACCAGGATGTGCCTGGATGGTCCGGAAAAGACGGAGCTCCAGCAGCTGATGAACTTGTTGTTCAACTTGTCTGATGACAGTTTCGTTTGAAGCGATGATCGGATGCATGCCTTCAAACTAGGACGACCAGCTCCTAAGGTAAACGAGTATTGTTATTGATTTGTATCGCCATGTGAATACTGTTGTCTCTTGGTTGATGAATTGTCGTTGGTTCTACTGCAGATTGGAGACATTGACCGTTGCTCGGTGTATATATCACTGGCACCCGGTATGGACCAGCCTGCTGGGGTGGACCCGCCAGTGGACGATGCTGCTCGGTGTCCCCAATACACCAGCAGCGAAGAAGAGCAAAACCGACCGGCACCGACCACCGAGGACAGGGTGGCGGGAAAAAGGCCAATGGCCGTAGGGCCATCCCCTACAGAGGCATTGCCGGTGGAGACCAGCTAGGCTCCGAAGCGTCGTCGGCTCGTGAGGATCGCTGACGACGAGGACGAAGAGGAGGAGGCTGCGCCATCTTTGGTCAGGAGACCGTGCAGTCGGCCTGACGTTGTGCCGATCACCACTGGTCGGATGACCAGTGATCCTCCAGCCCCGCACACCGAGCCGACGCGACGTGGGGGGGCACAGGCAGCAGCGGCGACTGGTAGGACCAGGAGGAGGTTCTTCGCGGCGACGCACAAGCGCTCCGACCTGTGACTTCTACGACCTGTCTTCTGCACTTCCTCCTACTTGCCTTTTTTTTGATGCAAGTTGTGACATCAGCATGATATCTTCTATTGCCAGTGTGGCGTCGGATGTTGATCCGGGCAACGTCACCAGCCAAAAAACGGCCGAGCCGGCGGCTGTTGTTGAAAACACTGCCGAGCAGACCACCTAGGGACAAACCGAGGAGCAGCCCGTGGTTGTGAGTGTGGTGGAGACTGCCGAGGAGGACCCGGATCAGGCGAGGACTGGGGCGAGCACCCCGATCAGGGATGATGAGGCTGCAAGGACGCCTCCCCCGAGCAGCATCGTGGAGGAGGGAGATAGAGCTTCGACTTCCCTGCCAGCTGGGGAAAAGAGGACCCCGACTCCTCCCCGAGGAGAAGCTTCTTCACCAAACGGCTCCCCTGGCCGGGGTAAGGGTCCGTTGATGCCCGTGACCACGACTGGGGGGAGCGCGGAGGGTGAGGAGGCCCAGGCAGCCTCCGACGACGAAGTGGAAGAGATCCAAGGGTGCCCCCATGATGGTTGCCAACACGTTTTCGTGTGGCGCCAACGTGGGGACCACTTCATCGGTCACGAAGAGCTCGCCGAGACCGAGGAGGCGGCAAGGGTAGAGCGCGCTGCCAAGCGGCTCGTCGATGAAGTCAAGGTAAGTGGTCTTGTGTTTTGCCGAAATGTGTATGTATTGTTCTTTGTTTGCTTCGCAATACGCATAATTCTTGTAGGGCGCAATGAAGACTGCGAAGTACCGTAAAAGGTGCTTCGACCAAATTGAAGGGATCGTGGCTGAGAATAAGGCTCTCGTCGTAGAGGTGGATCGCCTTCGGTCGGAGGCCGAGGAGAAGGCGACAGAGAAGGCGGCTCAGGAGGAGCGCCTGCTCGATCTTAATCTTCGACTAGGTGACAAGGATCGGGAGAAGAAAGGTAAGTCATGCATTCCGAGCAGTTGCATTTAACTATGTGGTCGGTTTTGTTGACCAGCGATTATTTCTGTTGATCTGGAGGAGGAGATTAGGCGCCTCCGAGAAGAAAAGGAGCAGCTCGACCAGGAGCGTGCCGATGCGCTAGAGGCCGGGCGCCACGCTGGCGAGGAGCTGAAAAACAAGAGTCAAGAGTTGGCTGGTAAGAGCCGTTTCGCCCTTTTTGACTACGCAACGTTCCATTTCTCCTGTTTATACTGACTTCTTGCTCAGTATTCTTTGGAAATTCTATCATAGTGCTTAAAGTTAATACTAAGAAGCACCTCGACGAGCTTGTCAAGGATCGGGACTCTTGGAGGACCAACTGTATCAAGATCTGGAAAGGAGTGGCCCCAGTGCTCGACTTGATCAGCCCCGAGCTCCCCGAAGACCAGCCCCACGCACCGAGGCTGACCGCGGTTGAGAAGGCGCAATAGGCGTGGGGCTGGCTTCAGCAGTTCGTGAAGGACGCCGGGGAGTTTGCTGGGGCGCACGTCCTCAGCATGGTATGTGCCCACTACCCCCTGGTCGACTTGTCCCAGCTGGAGAGGGGGTATCCCAAGGAGGTCGGTCCGCAGGAGGCAGATGACCTTCGTGTCGGCCTGCTCGACCTGTCATCGACAGTGATCGGTGACATAAACCTCTGTGGGACATCAACTCCCCTCAACCAACCTGGATCAGACAGGTCAGCCAGGGAGTTGTTGGGAGCGTCCAATGCAGGAGATGGGCGGTCGACGCCTGCGGTCTCGACCAGCCAGACGCCGGTGGCCCCGACCCTTTCGACTGGACAGCAGAGCTGTGCGGGTGATCAGCCCTAGCAGTAGGCCTTTAAAGTAGTCTGTAGGAGTAGACTAGAGACCGCCCAGGCGGGTGTTTATTGTAAACTTTGTGTATAAAGTTTGTAATAAAGCTCAATTTATCATAACCATGGTTTTGAGCGCTGTAATACTGATTGAGTGATGCATCACTGAGTCTAGTTGATGGCTTTTGAGGACCTTTGTCCTTGAAAGTAATTGTAGCACTTGTCGAATATTCCGCGTATGAACAAGTATATAGCAAGAAAGACAAATTTTATTATTACTCACCATAAAAGATTTACAAATGAAATGTACTGGAATTTAGGGATAGAAATGTCGTAGTTTTTCTATGTGCCAGGAGTTGGGCAAGCGTGTTCCATCTGGGTACGCCAGTCTGTAAGATGTAGGGCGTGTGACTTCGGCGACCACAAAGGGTCCTTCCCAAGGTGTAGACAAGTTGTGCATTTCTTCCTGGATTGTTTTCCATTTGAGTACCAGATCACCGACCATGAAGGAACGGTCTTTGACGTTCCTGTTGTGGTACCGCCTAATAGTCTCGAGATACTTCGCTGTTCCAAGGCACGAGCTCAGGCGCTTTTCTTTTGTGTAGTTGATTTCGAGTTCTCTGGCGAGGTCAGCCGAAGACTGGTCGAAATGTTCGACTCTTGGAGATCCAAAGACCACGTCCGAAGGGAGCACTGCTTCGGAGCCATAGACTATGAAATAGGGCGATACACCCGTGTTGCGACTAGCCTATGTTCGGAGACCCCAGACCACGGCTAGTAACTCTTTCATCCATCATCCTGGCACTCTGTCGTTTTCAGTATACAGCCTTCTCTTCAAAGCATCGATAATCATTCCGTTTGCTCGCTCCACTTGACCGTTGGCCCGTGGGTGGGCTACCGACACGTACTTTATGACTATGCCTCTGTCATCACAGAAGTCCCAGAATGTAGTGCCGGTGAACTGAGTGCCCAGGTTAGTGATTATGCTATTTGGAACCCCGAATCTATGTATGATTTGATTAAGGAACTCCACGGCCTTCTTGGAAGTTGCTCTGACAAGTGGCATGTACTCGATCCACTTCGAGAATTTGTCGATTAGTACGAACACGAATTTGAAGTTGTCGGGGGCCTGCTTGAATGGCCCGATCATGTCGAGGCCCCAACAGGTGAACGGCCAGGATGATGAAATCGTCTGGATCTCGTGAGCAAGTACGTTGGTCTGCTTAGCAAAGAACTGGCATCCTTCACAATGTTGGACCATTTTCTCGGCGTCGGCAACGGCTGTTGGCCAGTAAAAACCTGCTCGGAAGGCTTTCCCGACCAGCGTTCTGGAGGCGGCGTGGTTGCCACAGGACCCAGCGTTTATGTCATCCAGTAGCTTGATGCCATCATCTTGGGATATGCATTTCAGCAATACTTCTAAACTTGCGTTCTTACGCATAAGTTTGCCACCGACCAGTATGTAATTCTTAGATCGCCGGATAAGGCGCTCGTTCTCCGTCTTATCTTGAAACCCCGAACCGTCCGATAGATACTTGATGAAGGGAGAGCGCCAGTCATGGCTGCTAGTTGTCGGGGTAGTATCGTCTATGAGCATTGCCTCATTGGGTGGCCTGTCGACCAGGTCTGTACCGACGTTTGGCGTGTGAATATCTAGGACGAAAACACCTTGCGGTATCTGAGCCCGGGATGATCCTATCTTCGACAACGCATCTGCTGCCTGATTCCTGTCCCAGACCACATGGACGTATTCGATTCCGTAAAAATTGGATTCCTATTTCCGAATTTCTTTGCAGTAGAGGTCCATCTTCTCGTGAGTTGTGTCCCATTCCTTATTTAACTGGTAGATGACCAGGACAGAGTCACCGTGGACGTAAAGACGTTTGACTCCCAGTTCGACGACCAGTCGGATGCCATGCAAGCATGCTTCGTATTCGGCGACGTTGTTAGATGCTGAAAAGGGGATCCTAAGGACGTAGCAGAGTTTGTCCTTGTTTGGCGATACGAAAAGTATGCCGGCGCTGGCGCCATTGATGTTTAGGGACCCGTCGAAGAACATTGACCAGTGGTCGGAGGCGTCCGGAGGGGGGGGCTCATTGAGGTCCGTCCATTCCGTGATGAAGTCGACCAGGGCCTGGGACTTGACGGTAGTGCGACTCCGAAAATCCAGGGAGAATGGGCATAATTCCATTGCCCATTTTACAATTCTGCCGTTGGCGTCCTTGTTGCGCAAAATGTCCCCTAAAGGAAAACTGGTAGTTACTAAAACCCGATGGCCGTCAAAGTAATGCTTCAGCTTCCTCGAGGTTATCAGGATGGCGTATATTAGCTTTTGTATCTGAGGTTATCAGGATGGCCCGCTCGACCACCATTGCCGTGGAGACAACCCGATCGGTTGCTGCTATGTAAAGGAGCAGGTCCTTGTTAGGATGTGGTGCAGTGAGGACGGGTGGTGAGGTGAGGAAAGTTTTGAGCTGGGTGAATGCAGCGTCAGCTTCCTCTGTCCAGGAGAATTTTTCCGATGCCTTTAGAAGTTTGAAAAAGGGAAGGCCTTTTTCCCCCAGCCCAGAGATAAACCGGCCGAGAGCGGCCATGCATCAGGTGAGCTTTTGAATGTTCTTGACGTTCTTGGGTGGTCGCATATTGAGCACCGCCTTAACTTTTGAAGGATTCGGCCATATGACGTCGCGGCTAATGACGTTGCCGAGCAGCAAACCAGAGGGGACCCCAAAGATGCACTTTTTGGGATTGAGTTTCCACTTGTATTTATTTAGCGCCTTAAAAGTGTGATCCAAGTTGCCGATCAGGGTGCTTGCTTCCCTAGTTTAGACGACAACGTCATCAACGTAAGCCTCGACGAGGTCATCACGTATCTCGTCGCGGAGGCATTGCTAGATAGCGCGTTGATAGGTGGCCCCAGCGTTTTTCTGTCCAAAGGACATAGTGGTGTAAAAATATGCGCCAAGAGGAGTAATGAAGGAAGTTTTAATCTGGTCGTCTTCCTTTAGCGAGATCTGGTGATAACCAGATTAACAGTCAAGAAAAGAAAGAAGTTCGCATCCGGCCGTTGAATCGACCACCTCGTCGATACGAGGGAGACCGAAAGTATCTTTAGGACAGTGTTTATTGAGATCAGTGTAATCAACACACATTCTCCATTCATAATTCTTTTTTCTTACAAGAACTGGATTGGCGAGCCAATTAGGATGATACACTTCTTTAATAAATCTGGCTGCTAGTAGCCGTGTTATTTCTGTCCTAATAGCCTCCTTTTTGTCACAAGGGAACCGTCGGAGTTTCTGCTTGATAGGTCTTGCGGTATTCGAGACGTTTAAGGAGTGCTCGATCAGGTTTCGTGGGACGCCGGGCATGTCTAGGCGTTTCCATGCGAAAACGCTTACATTGTCCCTTAGAAACCTGACGAGTGCGTCTTCCTATTTAGGGTCCAGGTTGGCCCCGATGAGAGCCATCTTCTCGGGGCTGCCGTCGACCAGCTGTACTTCCTTGTGCTCTTTAGATTTTGAGTTTTTCCTTGGAGTCTCCTGCTCGGGTAGTTGGAGCTGGTCGACAGGAACTTGCATGGCTTGAGCTACAGTTTCTGCCATGCGAATCGAGAGATCGATTGCCTCAGTGATCTTGAGGCTTTCCTCTTCGCAAGTGTATGCGGTGTAGACGTTGCCTCTAACGGTTAAGACGCCCTTCTCTGTTGGCATCTTGAGGACCAGGTACGAGTATTGCAGAACTGCCATGAACTTGGTCAGCGATGGGCGGCCTAGAATTGCGTGATAGGTACCGTCGAAGTCGGCGACCACAAAGTTGACGAACTATGTGTGGAAGAGGTCTGGCGTTCCAAACTAGACGGGCAGCGTTACCTGCCCAAGGGGTACTGAACTTTTACCTGGCAGGACGCCCCAAAACTGAGCGTCATACGACTTTAGTTGCGGCGGGGTTAGCTTTAGGGCGGGTAAGCTGTTGCGGAACAGGATATCAATGGAGCTGCCCCCGTCGACGAGCATGCGTTCGAACCTGACGCTGTTGATGCAAGGGTCTAGGATCAATGAAAAGTGCCCTGGCTCTGGGATTGCGGCCCACTGGTCCTGCCTGTTGAAGGAGATCTCTCCGTGCGACCAGGGGGAACTTCTGGTCAGCGATCAGACCATCTGTGCTGTCCACATTGAGGCAGGCTCTCTTCAGGAGCTTTCTTTCTCATTTGGATTCGATGGAAACTTTGTCTCCAAAGATGGAATGTACCACATTGGTGGGGCTGACATACTGGTGCTGTGGGTCCCTATACTGGTCGTCATCTTCGTCTTCGTGCCTATCTTGTTTCTCGTTTTTCTTAACAGAGTCTCCCTGAGTGGCCCGCTGAGTGTAGATGGTTTTTACGACGCGACATTCTTCCATCGTATGGTTGGACATGGGATGGAGTTGGCATGGTCCTTTTAGTGTCTTGTTGTAGTCTTCCTGATAATCTCGCCATCCATTGGGGCGCTTGACTGTGTTCACCTCGTGGTCGTTGTCACGAGGTCGCTTGCCCCTGAAATCGTCGCGGTTGTTGCGTCGCCTGTCCCAACCTTCTCGGTGGTCGCGGTTGTCACCGTGGCAAGGGTTCCGGTTGTCGAAGCGTCCACGACTGTCGTCTCGTCGGGGAGGCTGGTCGGCGCCTCTCGCATCTTCTCGGATGAGTTTTTCTGCGTCATCGGCATCAGCGTAGTTTTTTGCCGTGGCGAGGAGCTCAGCAACCGTGGTCGGCCTTTTGCGCAGTAGCTTATTCCTTAGTGCTTCATGGAAGCGTAGACCTTTGATGAAGGCTAATATGTTCTCGTCGTGAGAAATTTTTGAAATCTTAAGGCGCATATTCTAGAACCGTCGGATGTAATCGTGCAAGGGCTTGTTCTTCCTGTCCCTTATTCTCTTGAGATCGTATTTGTTTCCAGGCTGCTCGTAGGTAGCGATGAAATTGTCAATAAACGCCTGGCGCAGTTCTTCCTAGGAGTCGAAGGAGTCCTCGGGCATGCCGAGGAGCCACTGATGGCCAGCATAGTCAAGGACGACTGGGAAGTAATTTGCCATGACGTGCTCGTCTCCTACCGCTGATCGGACTGCGATCTCGTAGAGAGTGATCCAGTTTTCAGGGTTTTCCTTGCCGTCGTATTTTTTAAGCTTCTCGAGCTTAAAGTTGCGGGGCCATACGACTTGGCGAAGGTGTGAAGAGAACTGTCTTAGGCCGGGGGGCCGTGTGCTGCATCGTACTCAATGCGTCGCAGGTTTTCGTGTACCGCTCTTTCCGTAGCACGCCTGTTGATGCGGTCGCGGGCATCCTTGGGAGGGATGTTGTAGCGTAGATCCCTGTCCTGGTTTACTTCCTGACCACGGCCACGCCTCTGCTCACGATAACCACCCGTGTCCTGACCACGGTTGTCGCGTCCAGCGTCCTTCCTGCGACCGTTGGGGAGCGGCTATGACGGCGCCCGCTGGGTCGCGGTGAAGTTCGGCTGCGATGAGATTGGTCGGAGGAAACCTCCGTGTAGGAGATGGCTTGGACTCTTTTGAGCAAAGTGGCTGTCTCTCCCATCGAGGCGATCTGATGCGCTCGTATACTAGATCGGACGCCCTGGCACTCCGGGGTATCGTGGAGTCGGTCCAGGTTTGCCATGGCAACAACCACGTTAGCGCTTGGCGTCTTGTAGACTGGCAGATCTCCGACCATGTTGAAAGCATCGCTGAGGTTGTGTGGCGGAAGTTGCCGCTCCTCATCCGCGCGCCGCCGAGCACGATCGGCATTGCGCTGCTCGCGGAGTTGCTTCTGCTCGTCGGTTTCGCCATCGACAACCGGTTCGTCATTGCTGACGTTAAAGATAAGATCTCGTCGCCAGGGTGGAAAGACTGGGAAACAAGAAAAACCCGGAGGGTATGGTGGTAAATCCAGGTCGTAATCTTCGTCCTCGGAGTGTAAAACCTGTTGACGGTCCTTAAGTACTAAATTTAACCATCAACTAAACATGGAAAGGGATCAATATGCACCAAACATCTAGAATTAGGGTTTTACCTAACAGAATTCCACGAGCTTTGGTGTTTATCTATTTCTGCAGGGGGTTATCAAAAAATATGGAGAGAAGGCCCACATGTCATGTTTACAACGAGATAATTACGTGCCGTGCAATTTTCCTCAATCTAGAAGAGTCTAGAAGCCACGGGAACGAACGGGAGACCGATCGGGCTTGGGGGCAGGGCGCCCGCCCTGGTCTCGGGGCCAATCCGAACCAAACTCTTGGATCGTGCTCCACCGCCTTTGAGGATGAATCTAAACCACGCAATCAAGGTCGGTTTGATCCGACGGCCCAAGTTCACTTGAAAGGACTATATAACCAAGGCCTCTCCACCCCTGGGGGAGAGAGGAGAAGAGGAGAAATCATTATCAGAGGTAGCCATCAAATTTAGGGTTTAGAGCTTCTCTCCCACAGAGAATAAGAATTAGCTACTCCCTAATCCTTCAAGTTTAGAGGATTGATTAGATAGCAATTAGAGAAGTAGAGCACTACGCTCTGGATTCGGATCTTCGGTAATAAAGATTGGTATTATTCATATCTTTCTCTAATACTTTGTTCTAATTGCATTATGTCTTTATTTATTATGTTCTTAGTTTGCTCTAGTTCTATATTTGAAATAGTTATGATTGATAATGAGTTTATGTATAAGTTTGCAAAGTGCTTAGCTCTTGACGCGAGGGAGTTAAGTGGTAGATCACATGTGGGCGTGGTGCTTGGATGTTGTTTACCTGCAAATGTATCCTATTGGCCAGGTCGTGTGGTAGTTCGCGGTAGTGACAGCTTCGTTGATTCTTATATAGTCCACCCTCCATCGATAGGACAGGCAGAATTTGTATTGCGGAGTAAGTCTTACGATGTTCTGATTTACTTTAGCAATGTTCCTTATACATGAATGAAGAGTCTTTTATACTATATATGATCTTGTAGATAACTAGAGTAGATTGTGACTTAGTAGATAGTAGATAACTTAGAATCCATTCTCTAGATAATCCGACGTCACCTACATATATGAGGAGTAGTCTATTTTCTAATCGCTGTGTTATTTACCCATGAACTTATAATTCATTATCATTATCTTTATGGTTTACCCCCTGCCAAAGTAAGTGACTGTGTGACGAGTTTCTCATTAATAATCATGTTCTTGCAAGTTTATCTCTAGTATATGCCTTGATAGATTTAGTCTTTATCTTAATTTTACCCCTTGTTCTCTTAAGCAAAATTATAAATAACGATACCTGGAATACTTATCGTGGTGAATTGCTACAATGAGGTGTTTTATCTGTGCGCTTGCGGATAGAATAGATTATTTTCTAGAGAGCCTCCATATTTATGAATACCTTTGTACACTCTGGCACCATGCTGGGGATAACAACCTAGTATTCAAGTGGTGTTAGCTAGTGTCAACAAGCATTTCTCGCGCCGTTGCCGAGGAAGAAGGGGAACGGTATGGAAAGTTAGGAAATCAGTCAAGGTTATTCACATAAAATATTAGACTAGACTATAGAGAAATAATTGCATAAAACAGCTACTAAGTGAGAAATCATAACAAGGCACCTCTGCTTTGGGAGGTTCACCCTACTGTTTTTCTATGTTTGTATTTTTATACATGGTATATCAGGATTGACTTTGGGTACATTCAACTCTTCATCATCAGAACCAAAGCAATCAGGAAAGAAAGAAGGAGCTAGCTACCAATTGCAGAAGCTATGGCACAAAAGACCTTGCAAGAATTCTCTCCTCCAAGTGTTGAGAAAATTCCAACTAGTCCAAGATTTGCAGTAGAAGAAGGAGTATCCAAGTTTGAGCTCATGTCAAGCCTCATCAATTTGGTACAAGCTACACAATTCAGTGGAAAGGCACATGAAGATGCTAGTGCACTTGCAGAATTTCATAGAAATTGGAAGCACAATCCACATCAATGGAGTTGACAAAGACGTCATACTGCTTCGCCTTTTTCCATTCTCACTAGAAGGAAGAGCGAGGAAGTGGTTCTACACTCATCAAGATAACATCAACAACTAGACGAATTTGTCAGATGCCTTTCTATCAAAGTTTTTCGCTATAGGCAAAACAACTGCCTTAAGGGGAAATATTGTCAGTTTCCAACAGCAGAAGACAGAAACCATTTCAAAAGCATGGGAGCGTTTTCAAGGATACATATCAGATTGTCCTCACCATGGAATGGCCACAAGGTTACTTATGCAGACCTTCTACCATGAATTAACCCAGAAGTCTCGTGAGTGCCTAGATGCATCTGCTAAAGGATCATTCTTGGAGCTTACAATTGGAAAAGAAGAGATACTTTTGGATAAGATAGCAGAAAACCAAAGCTGGTTCCAAGATGAAGCTCAACAATGTCATCAAACTGAAGAAATACCAAAAGTAATTGCACTATCAACCAAGATGGAAAATTTGCTCCTTTGGATTGACCAGAGGGCCACGTTCAAAGAAGATCAAAGGGCCATTGAGACAACATACAAATATCAGCCTACCCCGAGTCAACCCAATAGCAAATGTATGAATTCAGGTAATACTTTCAAGCAACTTTCATTAGAAGAGATAATTGCTCAACAAACCAAAATTAATGATGAAGTTAAACAAAGGCTAGATACAAATGAATCATCTCTAAAAGATATTCACAATAAAATGGATTTTCTATTAACTGCCTTTGATGAGCAAAACACTCTTAATAAAAGGTAGAGTTTAAATTAATAAAGCTAGCTGCTGCACTACCTGTTGCCACTAACATTGAGCAGGTAAAGAATATAACTACTAGAGGAGGCAAAGCTACCAGGGATCTCCCATACCCAAAAGAGAAACAAAGAACATCAGCACCAGTGCAACCAGCAGTGATAGAAGAAGAAAGCCCAGTTGAAGCAGAAGATCTGCTACAACCACCAAGAACTGGAGAAATGAGGAAAGATTTTTATGACACCAACTATTTGCCATTTCCTAGAAGAAACAGAGGACTGCAGTCGGATGAGCAGTTTGGTAAGTTTGTAGAGGTCATTTAGAAATTATATGTCAACATACCACTACTTGATGCCATACAGGTACCTACATATGCAAAGTACATCAGAGATATTCTTAACAAGAAGAGACCACTGCCCACCACTGAGGTTATCAAGCTGACAGAAGAATGTAGTGCGGCCATCCTCAATAAAACACCAAAGAAGAAGGAAGATCCCAGATGTCCCACCATTGATTGCTCGATTGGAAACCAACACTTCAACAATGCACTTTGTGATCTCGGAGCAAGTGTCTGTGTGATGCCAGCATCAGTCTACAAAAAGCTTGAGCATGCGACCCTAGAACCAACATCAATGTGCCTGCAACTAGCAGATCAATCAGTTCGACACCCGCTGGGCATCGCTGAAAACATTCCAGTCAAGATCAGAGATTTTCTGGTGCCAGTAGACTTCGTGGTACTCGACATGAGTCCTGACTCAAAAGTGTCCATCATCCTTGGAAGGCCATTTCTGAGCACCGCCAACGCCCACATTGAAGTCGGGAAAGGAGAAGTCAAGTTCAACATCAACGAAAAAGAAGAACACTTCACATTCAAACCCAGACCAGAGAGAGACTCTATAGTGAAGGAAGTTCATGAAGAATAACCACTAGAGACACCATCTCCGGAAGAAGGTAATTCAGAAGATTAAAAGATTTGTAGGTCCAGCTTGGGGGACCTAAAAATCCCAAACCCTCACCGGGAGGTAAATCAGTATTTATCCGCAATATAAATTCTTGCATAATTAATTCCTGCATTAGTCATATATATTCAGAGCATTATTATAATAATAAAAAGCCCCATATAAATAATATTTATGGTGTGTAACAACCCATATTTATTAATTATTGTGGAGGCACAAAAATATTTTCCATTATCATTTCAAATAAGTTTCAATTCTCATAGATTTTTCTTGCATTATATTTAATTATAGCAACCTTCTAGAAGCATGACCCACACTCCTTGGGTCACACATGTCATACACCACACCTCACACACATCCCATCACATTATTTGATCCACCAACATAACTCCACTCACCAGCACTTTTCCACCGGCCAACCACCACCCATGATCCATTATTTTGCGTAAGAGTTAAGCAAAGAAGGGAGTGGAGAAAGGGCAGCTAGGATGGGCACCACAAGTGGGCGCCCGCCCACCTATAGAGGGCGTCCGCCCTGCCCCCTCTTCCTCCTATAATTTGCCACCTCCTGCCTCCATCTTCTTCACACAAGCATTCCAGAAAACCACGCAAGTTTCAGTTTCCAGAGAAGGAGCTTTTGTAGTGAAGTGAGAAGAGAGTAGAGATAAAGAGAACAGTGGGAAATAAGTTGGTAGTTTTTGAGTGAGAGAGTGAGTTTCACCTAGCAAGTAGTGATCCCGCTGTCCAAAGCGGAAGTAAAAGTTGTTTAGGGGGAGGTTCTGCCAAAATAAAAACTTGCCTTGAATGACTAACTGCTGGACTACTGACATCCTAGACAGTTGACCACTAACATTTTCTCTCACATTTTCCACTAGTTGTGTGTGTACTTTTGTCTACAGGATGTTCAAGAAGGTGAAGAACGCAGGGAAGGCCCTCAAGAACATAGGTACAAGGAGTTCATCCCGACACTCCTCACACCCGTCAGAGATGAACGTCGACTCGACGCCCACACAAGCTCCGTCATCTTCATCTGATCAGCAAGTCAAGGTCCTTCTCAAGATAGGAGACCTTGGACTAAAGACCCACAGGGAGAAGGAAGTCTACCAGCAGCTGAAGAACAAAGATTTCATTCACACCCCTACTCTTGATCCAATCCTGCTACAAGAAACAGGTATGGACACTGAATTCGACTTAATTTTCCAGATGTTAGGTTGGATAAATTTTTGGAACATAACTGAGCTGGGTTCTCGTCTTCTCACCCTTGAATTTCATTGCACTATGAGGGGGTAATTGTTTTTCGGATGTTCAAACAGGAGATTATGTTGTCTTGGAGAGAACTGAGCGACCATCTTGGTTTCTCTTCAAGATGCATCCTGAACATTGACTCCGACCTACCCAATTTTGAGAGACACCAGTTCTGGAGAGAGATATCTAGAGATAATTTTTATAGTCAAGCCCGAACCAGTGACATGGAACACCCCACTCTTAGGATGTTCCACAAATGGCTTGGGTACAATCTTTTCTATAGTGATGACATTAGGAAAGTAAGAGTAGGAGATTTACAACTTTTATATGCTGCTATTAATAAAGTACCCACTTCACCTATTATACTTTTGGTTTCTCATTGGCTTAGTATACCTAGTCTTCACGGACCAGTAGGATGTACTTGACTTATCACTCGTCTAGCCTCTAATCTTCACTTGCTAGAAAACTCGTCATTGGAATTCATAGATGAGTTAAGGATTTACCATGGCTATGACACATTTAGGCAAGCTCAGATGTTGAAAAAAGAGGGGAATATAATGTATATGCTATATGATAATAAAGGCAAGATTCGGTTACCTAACCCGAACCTTGGCCTCTATGTTGTTCAAAATTTTTTGATTGAGATTGCAGTGACACCGGTGAACCAGAGAGATCCACAGTGAGTGGCATCTGAAAGGATGACCACCCATCAAGAACGCACCTGGTATGGAGCTGATCCCGGGCCGGAAGAAGTAGCGCACCTGCATTATCGCGACTACAACCCCCGAGTCCTTCGAGACCCATGGGTTCGACATGTGCAACCACAAGAGCCAACACAGGAGACATGGCTGGAGGGCCAAGATCACCAGTGGACAAACCCGCCTTTTCATACGGGCAGGTACTCCACTGATCCATATGGAGCTTTAGGATCCAGACCTCCGCCCCAATTCGATGTAGGACGATACTCTGAGGCCTCCTACGCTTTCACGAATGACTACTACCAAGAGGCCAGCGCTTTCTTCAACCGCACCGACAACACCCTTGTCGACATCCAGAATACGTAACCAGAACATGGACGACTTCTGGAAGAGCAACAAAAATGGAACAAGGACCACGCCACTACAGTACAAGAGCTGAGACAAGATACCACAACAATGAACGGCAACATCACCACCATGATGCGATTCTGGAACATCGAGTAAGACCGACATCCACATCCAGCTTAGGGGAGTTCCTCCCCAATTTATCAAGTAAGTTTTTATTTGTTTTTCTTATTTATTCTTTTCTATTTTAGTGTTTTATTTATCTTAAAGAGAAAAACTTAGAAAACCCAATAAATATTTTCTTGCTTTAAATTACTGCATTCTATAAACATAAAAACAAAATAAAAAGAGTGTGTAGATAAGTGTGCTTTATTTTTCTGTTAAGTTTAATCTCTAGAAAAAATAAAAAGACCAAAAAAAATACATGATGGAAATGATGAACAGTTGCTCTGTTTGCTTACTTTCAAGTACCTAGCTTTTATATTAGTGTTCTTCCAGGAATTACTAAAACTGAAATTACTATCTATGGGAAGCATAAAACTAAAGTCTAGGTAAGAGAAGGACATGATATAAAGTTTGAGCTGCTGTTTATCTTGTTCCTACTACACTAAGTTCTGGAGATTTATTTTGAAAACTTACAAATCACATGATGCGTTCCTAGCATTACAAACTACCTACCACAGCCATACTTGCTATAACATCTTTTATTCATATTCACATTGAGTTTGATCGAGCTGTATAGACCCTTAGGAGCTTTTCATGTGGTTAAATTAAGATATTCACTTGCACACATCTACTACACCATCCACCACCACTTATTAAAATTGCTAAAAATATTACCACTCACTGTCCCAAGTATTGTTATTCTCTCTCTCTAAAAAGACTCAATGCAGAAGAGGCATGGGTTATGCAAAAATATGCGAGGAAATAAAAAGGGGCAAGTGCCCGGAACCTCGGAAAAGAAAGAAAAAGAGTGAGACAAGAGGTAAAAATGGACAAGTGTCCGGAGTAGAATTAGGATTACAAAGATGCCCACTTGAGTGGAAAAAATGGACAAGTGTCCGAGAGTAGAATTAGGGGTATCTACTACCCACCTGAAAAAAAGAGAAGAGCGAAAGATAACCCATGTTCTCCCAAAGCAAAGATCAAAGAAGAGGAGAGATAGCAATATGAGGAGCAATGAGAAGTAAGTTTTATTATCACTTATATATTTTTACCATCACTATCATTTAGTCCACCACACATGATTATATGCTGAGTTCCTTTGGATCCATGGCTCGATTATACAACATATGTATGAGCTGTTTTTCACTCCTATGAGCTCCACTTAAATATTCCATTAGCTATAGGTAAGTGATATTTTGGTAAGGATCCACAAATACCACATATAGAGAGACTTGAGAGAATCATTGCTGGGAACTCTGAGTTTTATTTTGAAAACTTATGAAAAACTCTCGAACAAAGGTGAAGTATAGACAGGAGGAATAGTGCTTGACTTAATTATTTTGTCTTTCAATTACTTAAGACTTAAGTGTAGGTACTAAGCTCCATAACACTTCACTCTAATCTAGAAGAATTTTTATGTAAAAGCATGTGTGCCTGTCAGGAAAGAAAACATCAAAGCAACTCCTGATCCATCTGTCTTTAGCTGTTTGCTCAGGGATGAGCAAAGGGTAAGCTTGGGGGAGTTTGTTGACGGTCCTTAAGTACTAAATTTAACCATCAACTAAACATGGAAAAGGATCAATATGCACCAAACATCTAGAATTAGGGTTTTATCTGACAGAATTCCTCGAGCTTTGGTGTTTATCTATTTCTGCAGGGGGTTATCAGAAAATATGGAGAGAAGGCCCACATGTCATGTTTACAATGAGATAATTACGTGCCGCGCAATTTTCCTAAATCTAGAAGAGTCTAGAAGCCACGGGAACGAACAGGAGACCGATCGGGCTCGGGGGCAGGGCGCCCGCCCTGGTCTCGGGGCCAATCCGAACCAAACTCTTGGATCGTGCTCCACCGCCTTTGAGGATGAATCTAAACCATGCAATCAAGGTCGGTTTGATCCGACGGCCCAAATTCACTTGAAAGGACTATATAACCAAGGCCTCTGCACCCCTGGGGGAGAGAGGAGAAGAGGAGAAATCATTATTAGAGGTAGCCATCAAAGTTAGGGTTTAGAGCTTCTCTCCCACAGAGAATTAGAATTAGCTACTCCCTAATCCTTCAAGTTTAGAGGATTGATTAGATAGCAATTAGAGAAGTAGAGCACTACGCTATGGATTCGGATATGATATTCGGTAATAAAGATTGGTATTATTCATATCTTTCTCTAATACTTTGTTCTAATTGCATTATGTCTTTATTTATTATGTTCTTAGTTTGCTCTAGTTCTATATTTGATATAGTTATGATTGATAATGAGTTTATGTATAAGTTTGCAAAGCGCTTAGCTCTTGACGCGAGGGAGTTAAGTGGTAGATCACATGTGGGCGTGGTGCTTGGATGTTATTTACCTGCAAATGTATCCTATTGGACGGGTCGTGTGGTAGTTTGTGATAGTGACAGCTTCATTGATTCTTATATAGTCCACCCTCCATCGATAGGACAGGCAGAATTTGTATTGCGGAGTAAGTCTTACGATGTTCTGATTTACTTTAGCAATGTTCCTTATACATGAATGAAGAGTCTTTTATGCTATATATGATCTTGTAGATAACTAGAGTAGATTGTGACTTAGTAGATAGTAGATAACTTAGAATCCATTCTCTAGCTAATCCGACGTCACCTACATATGTGAGGAGTTGTCTATTTTCTAATCGCTGTGTTATTTACCCATGAACTTATAATTCATTATCATCATCTTTATGGTTTACCCCCTGCGAAAGTAAGTGACTGTGTGACGAGTTTCTCATTAGTAATCATGTTCTTGCAAGTTTATCTCTAGTCTATGCCTTGATAGATTTAGTCTTTATCTTAATTTTACTCCTTGTTCTCTTAAGCAAAATTATAAATAACGATACCTGAAATACTTATCCTGGTGAAATGCTACAATGAGGTGTTTTATCTGTGTGCTTGCAGATAGAATAGATTATTTTCTAGAGAGCCTCCATATTTATAAATACCTTTGTACACTCTGGCACCATGCTGGTGATGACAACCTAGTATTCAAGTGGTGTTAGCTAGTGTCAACAAAACCTCGGTAGGGACAGACCCTGTGCTGGAGTTCGTACTGGTAGCCTTATTGTCCGATAGGACTTGGATGGATACCATGTTGATGTAATGGCAAGCTGCTCGGCTGTTCTGTCCCGGCAACAAGCCTGCCCTGCTGAAAAGAGATTGGATGTGCCGCGAATACTGGTCGGCCGAGTTGTTTAGACCATAAGGGCAATTCTGGTCTTGAGCTGTCTTGAGCTTGACGGATCGTCCCATGGGGGTCGACGTTATTGTTAGGGACGTCTCCAGCTGTTCGTGCGTGGTGACACGAGTTGGCCGGCAGGAGTCGAATAAGTTTGTTGACGCCGCCTGATCAGGTTTGCGCGAGATCGAATCCACCAGGTTGGAGGCTTCGAGGAGCCTAAGGTCGGCGCGATCAAGGGCTTGGAGAAGATCTGAGTTGTCGACCCTCTTTGCCCTGTAATGAGGGAGTGGAGGTCGGGTGCTCGGAGTCGGCGTGATCGGAGTCGACGCCTCTGCTGCCCCAGATTGGATCTGGGTTTCTTCCGAAGTCATGGTCGCGAGGCCACCACCATGAGTTGTCCACGTGATCTGGCCGACGGTGAACGTGAGGCCTTCAGCCACGGCCGCGGAAGCTGGAACGATGACCATCTTGTTCGCCGGGAAAGCTGTACGCACAGCCCCTACCGGGCGCGCCACTGTCGATGAAAGCTAGTCGGCAGTCTACCTTGGGGTATACCCACAGTAGTAGTTTATCGATAGACGGTGCGCAAGCTACAAACTTGATGGTGACACAAGACACGGACAATGTTTTTATCTAGGTTCGGCCGCCGTGTGGGCGTAATACCTACGTCCTGCTTCTGATTGTATTGCTGTGGATTGTGTTGAGTTGATATGAATTATCCTAGAGGGGTCCCTTGCCTCTCTTTATATAGTCCAGAGGGTAGGATTACAGATCTGGAAACTAATCCTAGTCGGTTACAATTGCCATAGATAGTACAGTATCAATTCCTATTCTAACCGACTAGAATCTGGCTTGATCTCCACGTCTTGTTTCCTTGCGCAAAACTCCGAGCAGTTAGATCAAGCCTCTGACTGCCATCGTGATGGACCAAGCAACCTGGCCCAAGTCTAGCCGTAAGGGTATAGGGGTTTATACCCCTACACTAGAGTGTGTAGGGGCAGCGGTGGTGTTGAGCTCGTGATTAGAGATTGTTTCGAGCCTCACCAAGTGATTTGTGAGTTGTTCCTGAGCCTTCCCCGCGGGAGATCGCAATTGGCTACTCTAGTGGATTTTTCGTGGCATAGAGGATCCCCATCTTGTGAGTGGATGTGTGGCACCCACTGAGGGTTTGGTTTTAAATTACCAATTAGCTCGTGATCCATCAAGTGGGTTGTCTGTGTTTTGATCCCGGGGGGTGACACCAATGAGTGAATTTGTGTGCGTGCTCCCTTTTCTAGATGGTGATGCAAGAATGACACAGAGAATTATCCTGGTTCGGGCAAGAGAGAACCCAACGTCCAGCGAGGGGGGAGTCTTTGTATTATCTCGCACCTAAGTGCTTGTACAGGGGTGAATACAAGTGGATGTGTCCAAGAGCTCTAAGTCCTAGCTGGTGGTGGTGTGTGAATCGTATTCTACGGGTTGAGTATCTGATCTCTCTCCTCTTTCTGTATGTCACCCTCAGTGTCCCCTTTTATAGTTCCAAGGGGAGACCTAGGGTACAAGGTGTAGGCATTAGAATAAGCCTTGATAGGGGCATGGCGCGCTGACCTACTCGAGGCCTCCGTACCAGCGTAGCCTCGAGCCGTCTTGTTACAGGGTACTTTGGTGATGATGGCGTGTGCTTCTGAATTTAGCTCCTATACATCATATTGGATTAGCTTAGGCGCGATCACGCTTGTACGTCGCGGCAGTAGTCATGTTCGGGGTGGTTGAAGCACTGACTTCCATCACCTGATTCTTCCCTAAGAAGGGACATGCCTGCTCGAGGGTCGGGTCGCACGAGCGGCCTTGCTACATGGGAGCGCTGACTTTAGGTGTCTCGAGGGGTGCCGTGATGGGATATCATGTCTGCCACGCTGCCCGAGTTGTACTCTTGCCCACCCTGGGGGATAAAGCTGGAAAAAGGGAAGATTTGACAGGTGCTTGTTCCCTATCACATTTCCCGTGACTGTCTGGTTAGGTGGGAGCATGGCAGATGCATTAAATGCCCTGGCTTCTGTACCCACGTCAGGCGGCGGGAGGCACTTTTGCGCTTGAGGCCCACTGATTTGCTCGGGCCACTCTCATACTCGACAGTTGCGGCTCATCAAGCCCCTGTCGATTCGTAGGAACCTGTTTCCGTGTTCGAGGCCACGATCGACATCGAGCCCTGACGATTATGTGTCTATGTCAGAGCGTCGAGTTGGAGCCTCAATTTGCTTATGAATCCTCTTGTTATGAGTGCAGGCCGGGATACCCCTTGTTGATAACCTCGACAATAGCCCCTGAGCCTTTGTTCGAGCACTTGTGCTCGAGAAGAGGTTCTTCCAGTGGTCAAGTTTCCATGGGGGTCGCGCGAGCGACCCCCACGGGTGTAGCCCCTGAGCCCTTAGAGGAGTTTTGGACTACTTCGAGGGCTATACTGCCTTTTCTGGCGGGACTGCTCCCGATCTCCCTTTTCTCCAAAGGGTGTTCATTACAGAAGGGAGCCTCCGACCGACCGGCCTTACCTTTTTGAGGCTAGGAGCGTGACGTACTCCCAATGGAGCGAGGGTCATCGTCCTGGGTGAGCTTCTATCGGGTAATCCAAGTGAGAACCCATGCCCCGTTCAAGGGGGTTGGCTGCAGCCTAGAGGCATCCTCATTAAAGCTAGGCTAGTGTGGTCTAGGATACTGGTCTCGTTCGATAAAGTCCAGTGGCTCGATGCCTCCCTCCGTGGGGATTCCTCTCGACCTTCTTGCCCCTGCCTTGGATACTCCCAGCGAGTTCTCGAGGCAGGCCTTGTTTTTGACCCCTCGCTGGGTGTCCCTGACTCTGGTACTCGAGGGCGACCGTCGAACCCGTTCGGTGGGCCGGTCTGCGCTCCCTCAAGATTTGTATGGCGGCGCGTGCCTTCCTTACCATGCAGTGGAAGGAAGAGTCGTGGTGGTTTGTTTTCTTGCCTATTGGGCGCGTCTTTTTAGGAGGGAGCCTTTGCAGCGCAGTTCCATTGGTTGAATCCGTAATGTCCTGTCAGAGAGAGGAAGAGGACCGTTATGCGGCGCATTTACTAAGGGAGTTACAGCGTTTGTCGGATCCGCCCGTTGGGGGCATCAGTAAATATCAAGGGATCGCCCGGCTGCTGTCTCTTCTGCATTCTGTCATTCCTCTCGCCCTAGCTCTCCTGCATCCTCTTGCCTTCTTGAAGCGTAGCGCACCCTCGAGCGAAAAGGTCTGTAGAGCTGCCTTCCACCTTCCACCAAGATGCCCGTGAGACTCGTCGCCGCTGACAATTGGCACCCATCGTCCATGACAGAGCGCCGGTTGAGGGACCTAGAGAAGGAGGGGCTTTTGTGCCCCCGCGTTTCCTCGACATGGCCTAAATGGATTGCACCGCCGGTGGATCACCGGGAACCGAACCCGCCAAGGGGCTACATCGTGTCCTTCGCAAAGTTCCATCACCACAACCTTGGATCCCCTCCAAGCCACTTCATGAGGGCGCTCTACTGCCACTACGACGTCGAGCTTCAACATTTCTCCCTAAATGCCATCACTGCCATGATGGTCTTTGCCGCGGTGTGTGAGGGCTACCTGGGGGTGATGCCGCACTGGGACCTTTGGCTCCACCTCTATCGGATCGAGCTCTTCTATGCTCCCGGTGGGGCCACAGGGGTGAGGAAGCCGGTGCGGGCCGGCTGCCTCAACCTGGTGTAGAAGACAGGCTAAGCAGAGGAGCCTCGAGAGTACATCCCCATCGGGCTGACATCCAATCATGCCTAGTGGGACTCTCAGTGGTTCTACCACCGCGACGACGACGACCTCTTCCCTGCCTATACCAGGCGGCTGATCTCGAATCGTCCAGAGAACTAGAATTATGGCATCATCAAGACTCTCTAGTCCTAGATCCGCCCCCTCCTCGACGCTTTGAAGACGCTGCGCGAGGAGGGTTTAACCGCCGCGCTCGTCCTCTCGGCGGTCCACCATCGACGGGTGCTCCCATTGATGTCTCGGCCGCTGAGGATGGACGAGATGGGCCCCGGTGTTTCATCATGGGACCTCAAGGCTTGCCAGATGTCCAACGAGGTGCCCTCGGATCAAGAGGTCGCTGCTAGGGTCAGGGCGGCCATCGCCGGTGACTTCCAGCCTAAACAAGTCAATGGCTTTCCCATGAAGCCTGAGGAGGGTTATTTCGACATGGTAAGTCCCTTGAGCTATCTTTACTCGACGGTTGTTGTTAGTTGCGTCATTCTCTTTCCAATTTCTTCAAGACTTATGCCTGTCCCGACAGGGGCCCATCGATGCCCGGTCCTCGAAGCCTCCGGGGAAGGAGGACGACGCCGACCGCGAGAAAAGGCGTGCCTCCGCAGAGAAGCAAAAGTCCGTTAAGGATGCGGAGAGGAAGAAAGAAAAGAAGAAGAACCTCGAGCGGTAAGCGCTCGAGAAATGCTGAGCCAAGTCAAGGCGCGGGGGGGAGTTTGAGGAGGACTCCCCTAACAAGGACGACGAGAACGATGATGAAGACGACGATGATGATTCTGAGGGGATGGCTGCTCGCCTTGACCGGATCCTGCAGGACCTACCGCAAACCGACGTTGCCACGTCGCATGCGGGGGCCTCCAAGGTGCCGCAAGGTGAGCTTCGCAACGGGTGCCAGAAGGCGGCGTCCCCCCACCGCCCACGCGCTGACACTCCTCCTGCTCCTGTCCGGGGGCAATCCCTTCCAGCGTCCGGCCCGGGACATAGGGTCAAAACCTCTATGGCAAGGCTGTTGACTCGAGGCCGTGCTGCTGTGGAGGCCTCGAGCAAGGGGGGAGTGTCACAGAACCGACCAAATTATAAGAGTTCAAGTGTAGAAATGATCGCTCACGCAATCAAGTTTCCAGACTTGAGCCCATATAATCCCGGTAGTCAACTGAAATCACGAAGGACTTCAAACTAACTTTGCAACAAACCAAGATCGTAATAGTTCAACATAATACAGTGAATGTTACATAGTTCATTCATTGCCGACGAAGTGGCACTACATCGTATTTACTTAGTTATTACAACATATGTTCAAGTAGCGGAAGCAAAATAGTTTACAAACACACATTTCATAAGTTCTTGTTACTGCCAGAGTCTCATCTCATCCAACAAAAGCATCAGGGTGCGAGGTTGCTAGAGAACCGTACCCAACGGTTTAGTCTTCATCCCCAGCGGGATGGAGACAGGTCTTGTAGAAGCCATCATAAAAGACATCATCTGCAACAGGTGGGAATAAACCCCGAGTATGAGGATATACTCAGCTAGACTTACCCGTCTAACCAAACATAAAAGACACCAAGGTTCATGCAAGGCTGAGTATAAGTGTAGCTAGCTTGACTCAGACAATTTGCCAAAAGCTTATATTGGATAGAACACCATTTGTAAAAAGCATCATATTAATCATCATTAGCCTACCACTAGATTAGCACCTAAACTAAGCACTTCACTTGATTATTTCAAACAATAATAACCATACCAAATTCATCATATGTTCTTCCTTGCTATCATTAACATCATTATCAAGAACCATTGTACTTAGTGATTACTATGTTTGCCGCTGCTCTGTCAAGTTCTCACTATCCGGGAGAGACGGCGATTCGAATCGATTCCTATCCAGCTGGAGGGTTATTCGTAGCACTCACCCAAGCATCCCCCATCGGAGAGCAAGTGGGTCACCTTTGGTAAAACTCAGGAATCGCGGCTCCGATCAGCGCCGCACTCCCAGGGCTGCCACTCTGCAAGGGAGGTCAGGACTTTTAACTCACCTGCCTTTAGTCTTACGCTAATGGCCCCCCGCACACCGCACTTCCTCCGGTAGTGCACACTTTATACTTGCCGGTCTTCCGGCCTGAGTCATACTACTAGGCTTCGTGGTCGGAACGAGTTATCCAGCCAACTAAGTGTCAGACATGCATTCGACATGACAAGAGGAAGTACAACGATCTGTCCTTAGCTGCCATAGACGGAGTACCTACCACCTTGCAAAACTTCGCCCGGCTTAAGTCATTTTAAACTAGGTTCTTTCCCACGATAGCACATATAGTCAATCGTGATCCAACAACAGCCCTATTTCGCGCAGGTGACAGGATATCACCCGACTTCTACCGATTAAAGCATAGCTAAGCTGCTACTCGATCCTAACTCCACAACCAGGTAGTGGTAGGATATCTGGACAAGGGAAGGGTATAATGCAGCAAGGGTTTCATCACAACTCCTATACGTAATGCACCAATAGATATAACATAATCAAGTATGCTTTTGAAATTAAAGTGGGAGGCTTAAGATGCTCCGGGGCTTGCCTTTCACGAACGAAGCTGGCTCGTGATTAGGGCACTCGACCTCATCTTCGGGCTCCTCTTGTCCGGCTGGCTGGACCTCCACCTCCTGATTAATCTCCGGGCCTTCGTGGTTAACCCGATCGAGCTCGAACGAGGCTGCCGCTTTCGATGCACCTATTGCATGCACGATGAGTAAGAATTGTGTGCATACTAGATGATGATGAATGCTTGGTAACATGAATAGAAGTTCACTGGACACTCATTTACGGAGTAACTCCCATAACAAGCTCACAAAAGATTACCACCTTAATTAACAAGACTCACCAAGTTAAACCATTAAACAGCAACAACCAAAAGACAGAGCAGCTCAAGGAACAAATCATAACTAATGCTATACAGATCCAACAAACATGAATGAGAAAATTCTGGAAAGCTTATGAAATTTTTCACATTTCATCTTTAGACATCACAGCAAGATTCACAAGTTAAATAGGTCAACTAAACAAAGTTCCAGGTTCTGTTTCAGAAAAACAGAGAGCACCTAGTTCTGGAACTCAACTTAGAAGAGCCATAACTATTAAACTGCTAAACCAAATGATCCCAAATTTAAACTGAAGCTAGGTCACAAAGTTTACAACATCTTTGGTATAGACAAGTTAGTCAGAAAACAAAATTATCTTTAGACAACAATCAGATTACTCTCTTGCTGTCCAGAACAGCTATAAAACCTTTAATTAATTATTTGATGACATGGAAAAAAATATATTTAGTGCCAACCAAGTGGCTTATAAGCACAAGCATAACTTAAGATTACCAGAACATCATGTGTTAACCACTAAACACATAATAACAAGGCATTTATTAATTTAATTCCATAAAGGGACATAATTACAAGATACCAGCAAGAGTGCTAAGAAAAATCTACAAAAATTACAGAAGCACAAGCATGACACCTGGACATCATCATAAAATTTTCAGAGCAATTGCACATGCCAATCTTAATATAAGTAATTAACATGTAACAAGGTGCTTATTTCATAAATTAAGAATCATGGCTTAGGTAGTGTCAAACAACAGATTTCAGATTATTTACATTTTACTACTACTATAAACAAGCTTGACACCAAAGGAGAACACCAGCATAAGCATATAATATTTTATATGATTTAAACATGAAATAAGGCCGTAGTATTAACATAAATTGCATACTAGAGATACAACACTCCAAAAATCATGAAATAATTCTCAGAGCATTCTAAAACCATCTAGAGCATGGCATAAAAATTTCACAGCAAAAGGAACAGTATATCAAAAGATATGAATTTACATAGAATATGCACCTATCTTGCATTAAGAGTAGCACAATCTCGAAATAGACTAAATCGACCTTCCACTTTAGCCTCTTCACCTAGAAATACCAATAGGTGCGTCTAAAATGGTTTCTTAGACTTTGGTGCATTAAGAGCAAACTGTGCACCTATCTTGCAGCGAAACTAGCACTGTCTCTAAACGAACCGAAGTGAGATACCATATGACACACATCATCTAGGAGTTCCATCGGGTGCGTCCAAATTGATTTGTGAGCATATGGTACGTTCCATGCAAACCATGCACCTATCTTGCATCAAGATTAGCAATATCTCCAAATAGACCGGACCAAGCTTCCACTTTAGCCGCTTCACCTTTGAGTACCAACAGATTTTCTAAAATGGTTTCTTAGACTATGGTGCATTAGGCGCAAACTGTGCATCTATCTTGCACCAAAACTAACACTATCATCAAACGGACCAAAACGAGATTCCATATGACACACGTCATCTACGAGTTCCATCAGGTGCGTCCAAATTGATTTATGAGCATATGGTACTTTCCATGCAAACTGTATACCTATCTTGCATCAAGATTAGCACTATCTTCAAATAGACCGAACCGAGCTTTCACTTGAGCCTCTTCACCTAGGAGTACCATCAGGTGTGTCCAAAATGGTTTTTTAGCCTATGGTGCATTAGGAGCAAACCGTGCAACTATCTTGTACTGAAAGTAACACTCTCCAAACAGAACGAACGAGATTCCATATGATACACGTCATCTACGAGTTCCAACGGGTGCGTCCAAATTGATTTCCGAGCATATGGTATGTCCCGTGCAAACTGTGCACCTATCTTGCATCAAGATTAGCACAATCTCCAAATAGACTAAACTGAGCTTCCACTTTAGCCTCTTCCCGTAGAAGTACCAATAGATGCGTCCAAAATGGTTTCTTAGACTTTGGTGCATAAAGCGCAAACTGTGCACCTATGTTGCAGCAAAACTAACACTATCTTCAAACGAATCGAAGTGAGATACCATATGACACACATCATCTAGGACTTCCAACGGGTGCGTCCAAATTTATTTCTGAGCATATGGTACATTCTATGCAAACCATGCACCTATCTTGCATCAAGATTAGCAATATCTCCAAATAGACCGGACCAAGCTTCCACTTGAGCCTCTTCACCTTTGAGTACCAACAGATTTTCCAAAATGGTTTCTTAGCCTATGGTGCATTACGTGCAAACCGTGCACCTATCTTGCACTAAAACTAACACTCTCGAAACAGACCGAACGAGATTCCATATGATACACGTCATCTAGGAGTTCCAATGGGTGCGTCCAAATTGATACGTTTCATGCAAATTGTGCACCTATCTTGCATTAAGATTAGCACTGTCTCGAAACAGATGAAACCAAGCTTCCACTTGAGCCTCTTCACCTAGGAGTGCCAATAGGTGCGTTCAAAATGGTTTCTTAGACTATGGTGCATTAGGTGCAAACTGTGCACCTATCTTGCACCAAAACTAATATTGTCTCCAAACGGACTGAAGCAAGATTCCATATGACACACATCATCTAGGAGTTCCATTGAGTGTGCCCAAATTGATTTCCAAGCATATGGTACGTTGCATGTAAACCATGCACCTATCATGTATCAAGATTAGCACTATCTCCAAACAGACCGGACCAAGCTTCCACTTGAGCCTCTTCACCTTTGAGTACCAACAGATTTTCCAAAATGGTTTCTTAGACTATGGTGCATTAGGCGCAAACTGTGCACCTATCTTGCACCAAAACTAACACTATCTTAAAACGGACCAAAGAGAGATTCCATTGGACACACGTCATCTACGAGTTCCATCAGGTGCGTCCAAATTGATTTCTGAGCATATGGTACTTTCCTTGCAAACTGTACATCTATCTTACATCAATATTAGCACTATCTCCAAATCAACCGAACCGAGCTTCGACTTGAGCAGCTTCACCTAGGAGTACCAATAGGTGCATCCAAAATGATTTCTTAGCCTATGGTGCATTAGGCGCAATCTGTGCATCTATATTGCACCGAAACTAACACTGTCTCCAAACAGACCGAAGCGAGATTCCATATGACACACGTCATCTAGGAGTTCCATCGGGTGTGTCCAAATTGATTTCCAAGCATATGGTATGTCCATTGCAAACTATGCACCTATCTTGCATTAAGGTTAGCACTGCCTCGAAACAGACCGAACCGATCTTCCGCTTGAGCCTCTTCAACTAGGAGTACCAATAGGTGCATTCAAAATGGTTTCTTAGACTATGGTGCATTAGGCGCAAACTGTGTACCAATCCTGCACTGAAACTAATATTGTTTCCAAACGGACTGAAGTGAGATTCCATATGACACACATCATCTAGGAGTTCCATCAGGTGCATCCAAATTGATTTTCGAGCATATGGGACATCCTACGCAAACCATGCACCTATATTGCATCAAGATTAGCACTATCTCCAAACAGACCAAACCGAGCTTTCACTTGAGCCCCTTCACCTTGGAGTACCATCGGGCGCGTCCAAAATCATTTCTTAGAGTATGGTGCATTAGGCACAAACCGTGCAATATCTTCTTAGAGTATGGTGCATTAGGCACAAACCATACCCATATTGCACCAAAACTAACACTATCTTCAAATAGACCAAAGCGAGATATCAGATGACAGACATCATCTAGGAGTTCTATCGGGTGCGTCCAAATTGATTTTCATACATATGGTATGTTCCATGCAAACCGTGCACCTATCTTAGATGAAGATTAGCACTATCTCGAAAGAGATCGTACCGAGCTTTCACTTGAGCCTCTTTACCTAGGAGTACCATCGGGTGCTTCCACAATGGTTCGTGAGCCTATGGTGCATTAGAGAGAAACCGTGCACCTATCTTGCACCAGAACTAACACTATCTCCAAATGGACTAGAGTGAGATTCCGTACGACACACGTCATCTAGGAATTCTATCGGGTGCATCCAAATTGATTTCTGAGCATATGGTACATTCTATGCTAACCGTGCACCTCTCTTGCATCAAGATTGGCACTATCTCCAAACAGACCAAACCGAGCTTTCACTTGAGCCCCTTTACCTAGCAGTACCATCGGGTGCGTCAAAAATCATTTCTTAGGGTATGGTGCATGAGGCGCAAACCGTGCACCTATCTTGCACTGAATCTAACACTGTCTCCAAACAGACTGAAGCTATATTCCATGTGACACACATCACATTAGGCGGAAACCGTGCACCTATGTTGCACCGAAACTAACACTGTCTCTAAACAGACCGAAGCAAGATTCCATATGACACATGTCATCTAGTAGTTTCATTGGGTGTGTCCAAATTGATTTCTTAGCATATGATATGTTCCACACAAATAGTGCACCTATCTTGCATCAAGATTAGCAATATCTCTGAATAGACCAAACCAAGCTTCCACTTGAGCCTCTTCACCTAGGAGTACCATCGGGTGCTTCTAAAATGGTTTCTTAGCCTATGGTGCATTTGGCACAAACTGTGCATATATCTTGCACTGAAACTAACACTATCTCCAAATAGACCAAAGCGAGATGACACACGTCATCTAGGAGTTTCATCAGGTGCGTCCATATTGATTTCTAAGCATATGGTATGTTCCATGCAAAGCATGCACCTATCTTGCATCAAGACTAGCATTATCTCCAAATAGACCAAACCGAGATTCCACTTGAGCCTCTTCACCCAGGAGTGCCAACAGGTGTGTCCAAAATGGTTTCTTAGACTATGGTGCATTAGGTGCAAACTGTGCACCAATCTTGCACTGAAACTAATATTGTCTCCAAATGGACCGAAGCGAGATTCCATATGACACACTTCATCTAGGAGTTCCATCGGGTACATCCAAGTTGATTTCCAAGCATCTGGGACATTCCATGTAAACCGTGCACCTATCTTGCATCAACAAATAGCACTATCGCCAAACAGACCGAACCGAGCTTCCACTTGAGCCTCTTCACCTAGCAGTACCAATAGGTGCGTTCAAAATGGTTTCTTAGCCTATGGTGCATTAGGCACAAACCATGCAATATCTTGCACCAAAACTAACACTGTCTCCAAATAGACGAAAATGAGATTCTATATGACACATGTCATCTAGGAGTTCCATCAGGTGTGTCCAAATTGATTCTCGAGCATATGGTATGCTCCATGCAAACCGTGCAACTATCTTGCATCAAGATTAGTACTATCTCCAAATAGACCGAACCGAGCTTCCACTTGAGCCTCTTCAGCTAGGAGTACCATTGGGTGCATCAAAAATGTTTTCTTAGAGTATGGTGCATTAAGCACGAACCGTGCACCTATCTTGCACCAAAACTAACACTATCTCCAAATAGATTGTACCGAGCTTTCACTTGAGCCTCTTCACATAGAAGTATCATTGGGTGCTTCCACAACGGTTTCTGAGCCTATGCTGCATTAGACACAAACCGTGCACCTATCTTGCACCAAAACTAAGACTATCCCAAATAGACCGAAGTGAGATTGCATATGACACACGTCATCTTGGTGTTCTATCGGGTGCATCCAAATTGATTTCTGAGCATATGCTACATTCCATGCAAACTGTGCACCTATCTTGCATCAAGCTTAGCACTATCTCCAAACAGACCAAACTGAGCTTTCACTTGAGCCCCTTCACCTAGGAGTACCATTAGGTGCATCCAAAATCATTTGTTAGAGTATGGTGCATTAGTCACAAACCGTGCAATATCTTCTTAGAGTATGGTGCATTAGGCACAAACCCTGCACCTATCTTGCACTAAAACTAACACTATCTGCAAATAGACCAAAGCGAGATATCACATGACACACATCATCTAGGAGTTCTATCGGGTGCGTCCAAATTGATTTTCAAGCATATAGTACGTTCCATACAAACCGTGCAACTATCTTACATGAAGATCGTAGCAAGCTTTCACTTGAGCCTCTTCACCTAGGAGTACCAACGGGTGCTTCCATAATGGTTTCTTAGCCTATGGTGCATTAGGCGTAAACCATGCACCAATCTTGCACCGAAACGAACACTATCTCCAAACGGACCGAAGTGACAGATTCCATATGACACACGTCATCTAGTTCATCGGGTGCGTCCAAATTGATTTCTGAGCACATGGTACATTCCGTGCAAACCGTGCACCTATCTTGCATAAAGATTAGCACTATCTTCAAACAGACCAAACTAAGCTTTCACTAGACCCCCTTTACCTAGGAGTACCATCGGGTGCGTCTAAAATTGTTTCTTAGCCAATGGTGCATTAGGCACAAACCGTGCAGCTATCTTGCATCGAATCTAACACAGTCTCCAAACAGAACAAAGCGAGATTCCATATGACACTCATCATCTAGGAGTTTCAGTAGGTGCGTCCAAATTAATTTCCGAGCATATAGTAAGTTCCATGCAAACTATGCAACTATCTTGCATCAAGATTAGCACTATCTCCAAACAGACGAAACCGAGCTTTTACTTGAGCCCCTTTACCTAGGAGTACCATCGGGTGCATCCAAAATTGTTTCTTAGCCTATGGTCCATTAGGCGCAAATTGCACCAAAACTAACACTTCCTCCAAATGGACCAAAGCGAGATTACATATGACACACATTATCTAGGAGTTCCATCGGGTGTGTCTAAATTGATTTTCAAGCATATGATACGTTCCAAGCAAACTATGCACCTATCTTACATGAAAATTGGCACTATCTCCAAACAGATCATACCGAGCTTTCACTTGAGCCTCTTCACCTAGGAGTACCATCAAGTGCATCCAAAATGGTTTCTTAGCCTATGGTGCATTAGGTGCAAACCGTGCACCTATCTTGCACCGACACTAACACTGTCTCTAAACAAACCAAAGCAAGATTCCATATGACACACGTCATCTAGGAGTTCCATTGGGTTCGTCTAAATTGATATCTGAGCATATGGTATGTTCCATGCAAGCTGTGCACCTATCTAGCATCAAGATTAGCACTATCTCCAAATAGACCAAACCAAGCTTCCACTTGAGCCTCTTCACCTAGGAGGATCATTGGGTGCATCAAAAATGGTTTCTTAGCCTATGGTGCGTTAGGCGCAAACCGTGCACTCCACCAAAACTAACACTGTCTCCAAACAGAATGTAGCAAGATTACATATGACACACGTCATCTAGGAGTTCTATCGGGTGCGTCCAAATTGATTTCTAAGCATATGGTATGTTCCATGCAAACCATGCAACTATCTTGCATCAATATTAGCACTATCTCCAAATAGACCACATCGAGCTTCCACTTGAGCCTCTTCACCAAGGAGTACCATCAGGTGCGTCTAAAATGTTTTCTCAGCCTATGGTGCATTAGGTGCAAATCGTGCACATATCTTGCACCGAAACCAACACTGTCTCCAAACAGACCAAAGCGAGATTCCATATGACACACGCCATCTAGGTCTTCCATCTAGTGCGTCCAAATTGATTTTTGAGCATATGGTACGTTCCATGCAAACCGTGCACCTATCTTGCATCAAGATTAGCACTATCTCCAAAAAGACCGAACTGAGCTTCCACTTGAGCCTCTTCACCTAGGAGTACCAACAGATGCGTCCAAAATGGTTTCTTAGACTATGGTGCATTAGGCGCAAACTGTTGAAAGCCCTAGTTTGGTTCTGGATAATTAATGAAGTACTAACCTCTATACTAAGTGTGTGTAGACTTAATGAGGTTGGTACATGCCAAATGATGGAGTAAGAGATGATCATGGTGATGATGGTGATGACCACAAGATGATCAAGTGCTCAACTTGGAAAATAATAAAGAGAAAAACAAAACCCTATGGAGATCAAGGCAAAGGTATTGCTTAGGGTTTTGGTTTTGGTGATCAAGACACCATAGAGGGTGTGATCACATTTAGGATAGATAGCCATACTATAAAGAGGGGAATTCTTTGGCTAAGCGGTTATCAAGTGCCACTAGGTGTCATTATTCATGTGCATACATTTAGAACCTAGTGAGCTAACTTAATTCCTTTGAAGAAAATGTTTGTGAAAATGCTAACACACGTACACATGTTGGTTTACACATTGTGGTGTTGGCACATTTTGCAAAATTTTCACTCTTGCTGAAGTCAACAAGGTAAAGTCTATTTTTCAACCGACCCGTAAAGACAATAGAGGCATCCTCCCTCTTGAAGACTTCCACACCCTTATCCGTAAAGAGACAATTGTATCTCATTTCACATAGTTGAGAAACGGATAGCAAATTGTAACTCAACGAATCAACATGTAAGACATTTGAAATAGAATGATCAAGTGATATAGCTACTTTACCAAGACCTATCACTTCCCCTTTTGAGTTATCACCAAAAACAATGCTGTCATTGCAATTTGTTGTTGGGGAATATGATGAGAACATACTCCTTTCTCCGGTCATATGATTTGTACAGCCGCTATCAAGCACTCAACTTGATCCACCGGAGGAGTATGCCTGCAAAACAAGTTTAGTTGCTAGTTTTAGGTCCCCAATCATTATTGGGGCCTCTCATGTTAGTCACAAGAATCTTAGGAACCCAAATAGAGGTGTGAAGATAAATATTTCTGTCCTTCCCAATATACTTGGCAATCACTTCCCCTTTGTTGTTGTTTTTCAACACAAAACTAGAGTTCAAGCTTTGTCGAAATATTTGTGCCTTGGGTTGATAACTAAGCTTGCTCGGTGTGCCCCAGATTGAATCTCTTGGCTTCAGAATCTTTTGCTCTTGCTGGTACATATGCTTCTTGGGCTTTTCACTAGCATAGGAAGAATGGATAGCCTTCCCTTTTCTGTGGGGAGCGGCACTGCCGCCCTTCACAGCGGCACTGCCGCCCTTGGTTGGCAGTGCTGCTCGGGGCAGCCATGGTGTCACCTTCTGTGCAGGCTGTTCTGTACCCATTTTTCCTTTGCTAGTAAATTTCACACACTCATATCCATTTATTACCTTTCTTCCATTTGGCTTGGCCACTTTCTTGAGACCAAGTCCATCCTTTATATAGGGATGTCTTCCATCCTTGTATTGTGCTTTCTTTGATGGATTCTCCTTGTCACTACTAACTTTGTTGCGCTTCTCACTTACCACAACATTTAATCTTGAGATCTATTTTCTCATTTCACACATCTTCATAAGGTTAGCAGCATGAGTATTTTTGTCAATGTTGTGGTAAGTTTCACATTTTAGACTAGTGGAGGAATTAGAAGTGCCTTTTGTATTAGAGGGCTGTGAGTTGCTCTCCAAAAGAAGATAATATTGCTTCTCAAGTTTGTTGTGCTTTTCCTTTAAGACACAATACTTATCATTGAGTGCAATATTTGCCTTCTTTGTGAGAGCATGTTCTCTTTGTTCTTCGGTCAAGACCTTGGTCAAAGAGTCCACCTCACTTCTTTCCAACACAAGAGCTTCCTTACAAGCAATGTACACATTTTCTTGCTCAAGTAAGTCATCATCTCTTGTTGCTAGCTCAGCTCGCACACTTTCTAAATCCTCCAATATTTTAGTGATGAATATTTTAGTCTTAGGATCTAACTTTCTTGTTATTTGAACAAACTCATCATTGTCACTAAGATCATCATCACTAGAGCTTTCACTAAGTTCACTACTTGATATATCACTAGGGATTGGAGAGGATTTGGATTTAGTTTTTACCTTCTCACCCTTTGCCATGAGACAAATGTGAGTGGAGATATGATCGTCGTCAGCAGACATCTTGGAGAAGAGCTTCGGTGTTGAGGAGGATCGTTGAATTGCCATGGTTGCAACTTTCATATCCTCATCACTTGACTCTTTAGTTGAATCCCACTCATGTCCAATGTCTGCTTCTCCCAATTGCTTACTTTTCTTCTTGTATTCATGCTTGCCTTCTCTAGTGTTGTCCCTCTTATAATTATTCTCCTTCTTCTCATAAGGACACTTGGCAACAAAGTGATCGGTGCTGCCACAATTATAGCAAGTTCTCTTTTTCTTGTTTGGAAACTTTCTTTGGACAACTTTATATCCATTTTACTTCAGCCCCTTGTGATACTTTCTTATGAATAAAGCCATGTCATCAATTTTCTTGAAATCAGTCCCTTGTGCTTCTTCTTCCTCACTTGAAGATGAGCTTGTGGCCTCTCTTTTTTGCACTTGTTTTGGTTCTTTAGATTGACTAGTTGATGCTTGCTTGCTGTCCTTGATCTTGTTTGAACTTCCTTTCTTGCTTGATTTGTTGGCTTTGAGAGCAACTTCTTTAATCTTCATGCCATCTAGCTTTGCTTGCAGCTCACCGAGCTTCCTTCTTTTATTTGCCTCTTCTCTTTGCATGTCAAAAGTCAACAATCTTCCAAGCACATCATTTGGTGTGAAGTGCTCAAACTTTTTCTTATCTCTAATCAATGTGACTACGGTCTCATTTCTTGGTGAGTATGCTTCCAACATGATTTTCACCACCTTGTGATCATCAAGCTCTTCACAACCATACCCTCTAATTTTGCCAAACAAGGTCATCAATCTATCAAACATCTCTTGAGGACCTTCTCCATCAATTATCACAAACCTATTGAGCTTAGCCATCAATAGATCAATTTTGGCTCTTCTCACTTTGTTTACACCTTCATGTGCAAGATGCAAGGTGTCCCAAATCTGTTTTGCCACATCAACATTCATCACTCTATTGTATCATTTCCATCTAGAGCACTGAGGAGAATGCTTGTGGCTTGTCTGTTGAGGTGGACAGTAGCTAGCTCTTCATTTGTTGGCTCTTCGGGGTTCTTCGGCGCTTGAAATCCACTACACACAATTTTCCAAAGACCGGGGTGAAGACCGATAAGATATAGCCTTCATCAAGTGCTTCCACTTGGCAAAGTTTGTCCCATCGAAATGAGGCAACTTCCCGGCGAGCACATTAATGAAAGACTTGCGGTCACGGTTAGTCAAGTAAGAATAATTAAAGGATAAGGCTGAATATTTCTTCTTGTTGCTGCTCCCCTTGTCTGTGTTTCCCTTTTTCTTGTTCTTCTCTTGTTCCTTGGAAACGTGGTACGATGCATCATCATCACCATCTTCCGAGCTACTAGATAGCTCACTAGAAGAAGCATCATACGTCTTTCTTTCTTCTTGCTTTGTTCTTGCAGCCCTTCTTTTTGATCTTTCTTCGCGTATGCGCTTTCTTTCTTCTTTTCTTTTCAGCTTCTCATCATGCCTTTGTTGTTCTTCTTTTGCTTTTCTCCTTGCTTCTCTTCTCGCTCTTCTTTCTTTCTTTGTTTCTTTCCGCATCGGTGGTCTTGTCATCTTTGAGGGTGGCATTACTCGCTGTGGACAGTGACATCTCACTGCCGCTGCTTGCATCCTCGACAAGCACATCATCATCCTTTGGCTCTCTGGCGGATCTTGATCCTCTTCCAACTTCCATACATCATGTGGTGAAGCGTATCTGAAGTAACGAGGCTCTGATACCACTTGTAGGATCTCCTAGAAGTTAAAGAGGCCTAGAGGGGGGTGAATAGGCCTGTAAAAATTCAACTCAAAACTCTGTTAGAACAGAGGGCGGCACTGCCGGCTTTCAAATCAAATACAAAGGTGGTACAACTTTGCAGGAAGTAAACTTAGGTGGTGAAGAACACAATCCTGCAAAACAAAGATAAGATCCAGTACGAAGACTGGATGTCATAGAAAAGTCTCTCAAGACTAGATCGGGCCACCAAACCCTAGAAGAGTATAACTTGAGAAATAATCTGCAAGAAGCACACAAGACTCAATGATTTATCCCGTGGTTCAGCTCACCACAAAGGCTTGCCTAGGTCCACGTTGTTGAGGAAGCCACACTAGGCTTATGCTTGCCACAAAGGCTTGCCCTACCCTCGTTCTCAAGTCAAGAGAATGAACTCATGTTTACAAACCTCCCAAGGCTACCACACAAGAGGGCAAGCTCATGGGCGACGCCTAGCCAGCTAGGAGCAAGCTCCAAGAGTAACAAACCTTAGAACCTCCGACCAAACATGAACCAAATGCTCTTAGACCTTGGGAATCAGTGGATCTACTCTCCAATCGAGTTTTGCTACCTTTTCTCTCAAAGATTGATGGTTGAAATCAAAGATTGCTTGAGGTATGGAGGGCATCAATGGAGGAGAGAGAGAGAGAGCTCTGGTCTGTCTGAGCAAGAGATAAGTCATCTGAGGTCTGTGATGACCGTTGTGAGGAGCATCCAGAGGTAAAGACATCCCCTGGGTCCCAACGGTCAGGAGAGGGCGGCACTGCCGCCCTGGCCAGAGCAGGTTAAGAAAGAAACTATTTTGCGTGCAGCTTTGGCTGAGAAAGAGGATGTTGTTTTGTGAAGATGAGCATCTGGTTGCACAGTTGACCAACAATTCTAGAATTCCCCTTTATAGTACGGCTTTTCCTAAACTCAAATAATGAAAATAAAATGAAGTAACACATCCTTGAATTTGGATCAGCTCAAACATATTTTCAGAATAACAGCAACCTGTACATCATTTCCATAAATTGATCCCCTGCTCATTAACTCGATAAAACCTGTTAGTCTTCTAATTTTGTTGTCATTAACACCAAAACCCACAATAGGGCTTGATTGCACTTACATATTCCATATGCTTAGAAATCAATTTGGACGCACCCAATGGAACTCTTAGATGACGTGTGTCATATGGAATCTTGCTTCAGTCCATTTGTAGACATTGTAAGTTTTAGTGCAAGATAGGTGCACAGTTTGCACCTAATGCACCATAGTCTAAGAAACTATTTTGGACACACTATTTGGTACTCCTGGGTGAAGAGGCACAAGTGGAAGCTTGGTTTGGTTATTTTGGAGATAGTGCTAATCCTTATGCACGGTAGATGCAAGGTTTGCATGGAACATACCATATGCTTGGAAATCAATTTGGATGCACCCGATGGAACTCCTTGTTGACATGTGTCATTTGGAATCTTGCTTTAGTCCATTTGGAGACATTGTTAGTTTCAGTGCAAGAAAGGTGCATAGTTTGCACCTAATGCACCTTAGTCTAAGAAACCATTTTGGACACACTTGTTGGTACTCCTAGGTGAAGGGGCTCAAGTGGATGCTCAGTTCGGTCTGTTTGGAGATAATGCTAATCATGATGCAAGATAGATGCACGGTTTGCATGAAACATACGATATGCTTAGAAATCAATTAGGACGCACCTGATATAACTCCGTGATGATTTGTGTCATATGGAATCTGGCTTCGGTTCGTTTAGAGACAGTGTTAGTTTTGGTAGAAGATATGTGCACAGTTTACGCCTAATGCACCATAGGGTAAGAAACCATTTTAGACGCACCCGATGGTACTCGTGGTTGAAGAGGCTCAAGTGGAGGCTCAATTTGGTCTGTTCGAATATAGTGCTAATCTTGATGCAAGATAGTTGCATAGTTTGCATGCAACGTACCGTATGTTAAGAAATCAATTTGGACGCACCCAATTGAACTCCTAGATGACGTGTGTCATATGTAATCTCGCTTCGATCCGTTTGGAGACAATGTTAGTTTCGGTGCAAGATAGGTGCATAGTTGTGCCTAATGCACCATAGTCTAAGAAACCATTTTTGACACACCTGTTTGTACTCCTAGATGAAGAGGCTCAAGTGGAAGCTCGGTTCGGTCTGTTTGGAGATAGTGCTAATCTTGATGCAAGATAGGTGCACGGTTTGCATGGAACATACCATATGCTTGGAAATCAATTTGGACGCACTCGATGGAACTCCTTGATGACGTGTGTCATATGGAATCTCCCTTTGGTCTGCATAGAAATTGTGTTAGTTTTGGTGCAAGATATGTGCATGGTTTGCGCCTAATGCACCATACTCTAAGAAACCATTTTGGAAGCACCTATTGGTACTTCGGTGAAGAGGCTCAAGTGGAAGCTCGGTTTGATCTATTTGGAGATATTGCTAATCTTGATGCAAGATAGGTGCATGATTTGCAAGGAACGTACCATATGCTTAGAAATTAATTTGGACGCACCCAATGGAACTTCTAGATGACGTGTGTCATATGGAATCTTGCTTCGGTCCATTTGTAGACATTGTAAGTTTTTGTGCAATATAGGTGCACAGTTTATGCCTAATGCACCATAGTCTAAGAAACCATTTTTGACGCACTATTTGGTACTCCTAGGTGAAGAGGCTCAAGTGGAAGCTTGGTTCGGTCAGTTTGGAGATAGTGCTAATCCTTATGCAAGGTAGGTGCATGGTTTGCATGGAACATACCATATGCTTGGAAAACAATTTGGATGCACCCGATGGAACTCCTTGATGACGTGTGTCATTTGGAATCTCGCTTCGGTCCATTTGGAGACATTGTTAGTTTTGGTGCAAGATAGGTGCACAGTTTGCACCTAATGCACCATAGTCTAAGAAACCATTTTGGACGCACTTGTTGGTACTCCTAGGTGAAGGGGCTCAAGTGGATGCTCGGTTCGGTCTATTTGGAGATAGTGCTAATCTTGATGCAAGGTAGATGCACGGTTTGCATGGAACATTTGATATGCTTAGAAATCAATTAGGACGCACCTTATATAACTCCTTGATGATTTGTGTCATATGGAATCTTGCTTCGGTTCGTTTAGAGACAGTGTTAGTTTTGGTAGATGCACGGTTTGCATGGAACATACGATATGCTTAGAAATGAATTAGGACGCACCAGATATAACTCCTTCATGATTTGTGTCATTAGGATGCTCGGTTCGGTCTATTTGGTGACAGTGCTAATCTTGATGCAAGATAGATGAACGGTCTGCATGGAACGTACCATATGCTTGGAAATTAATTTGGACACACCCGATAGAACTCCTTCATAATGTGTGTCATATGGAATCTCGCTTTGGTGTGCTTAGAGACAGTATTAGTTTCGGTGCAAGATATGTGCATGGTTTGCGCCTAATGCACCAAAGTCTAAGAAACCATTTTTAAGCACCTGTTGGTACTCCTGGGTGATGAGGCTCAAATGGAAGCTTAGTTTGGTCAGTTTGGAGATAGTGCTAATCCTTATGCAAGGTAGGTGCATGTTTTGCATGGAACATACCATATGCTTGGAAATCAATTTCGATGCACCTAATGGAACTCCTTGACGACGTGTGTCATATGGAATCTCGCTTCGGTCCATTTGGAGACATTGTTAGTTTCGGTGAAAGATAGGTGCACAGTTTGCACCTAATGCACCATAGTTTGAAACCATTTTGGATGCACTTGTTTGTACTCCTAGGTGAAGGGGCTCAAGTGGTTGCTTGGTTCGGTCTGTTTGGAGATACTACAAATCTTGATGCAAGATAGGTCCACGGTTTGTATGGAATATACCAAATGCTTTGAAAACAATCTGGAAGCACATGATGGAACTCCTAGATGATGTGTGTCATGCGAAATCTTGCTTCGGTCTATTTGGAGACAGTGTTAGTTTCGGTGCAGCATAGGCTAAGAAACCATTTTGGGCGCAGCTGATGGTACTTCGAGGTAAAAGGCTCAAGTGAAAGCTCGGTTTGGTGTATTTGGAGATAGTGCTAATCTTGATGCAAGACATATGCACGGTCTACATGGAATGTACCATATGCTTAGAAATTAATTTGGACACACCCGATAGAACTCCTTCATGACGTGTGTCATATGGAATCTTGCTTTGGTGTGCTTAGAGACAGTATTAGTTTTGGTGCAAGATATGTGCATGGTTTGCGCCTAATGCACCAAAGTCTAAGAAACCATTTTTGAAGCACTTGTTGGTACTCCTAGGTGAAGAGGCTCAAGTGGAGGCTCGGTTCGGTCTGTTTAGAGATAGTGTTAATCTTGATGCAAGATAGGTGCACAATTTGCATGGAACATACCATATGCTCAGAAATCAATTTGGATGCACCAGATCGAACTCCTAGATGACATGTGTCATATGGAATCTCACTTCGGTCCATCTAGATACACTATTAGTTTCGGTGCAAGATAGGTGCATGGCTTGCACCTAATGCACCATAGGATAAGAAACAATTTTGGACGCACCCGATGATACTCCTAGGTCAAGGTGCTCAAGTGAAAGCATGGTTTGGTGTGTTTGGAGATAGTGCTAATCTTGATCCAAGATAGATGCACGGTTTGCATGGAACATATGATATGCTTAGAAATCCATTAGGATGCACCAAATATAATTCCTTGATGATGTGTGTCATATGGTATCTTGCTTCGTTTCGTTTAGAGACTGTGTTAGTTTTGGTAGAAGATATGTGCACGGTTTACGCCTAATGCACCAGCTAAGAAACTATTTTAGACGCACCCGATGGTACTCATAGTTGAAGTGGCTCAAGTGGATGCTAGATTTGGTCGGTTCGGATATAGTGCTAATCTTGATGCAAGATAGTTGTACAGTTTGCATGGAACGTGCCATATGATAAGATATCAATTTGGACGAACCCAATGGAACTCCTAGATGACGTGTGTCATATGGAATCTCGCTTCGGTCTGTTTAGAGAGAGTGTTAGTTTTGGTGCAAGATAGGTGCATAGTTTGTGCCTAATGCACCATAGTCTAAGAAACCATTTTTGACACATATGTTTGTACTCCTAGATGGCTCAAGTGGAAGCTCGGTTCGGTCTGTATAGAGATAGTGCTAACCTTGATGCAAGATAGGTGCACGATTTGCATGGAACATACCACATGCTCAGAAATCAATTTCGACGCACCAGATGAAACTCCTAGATGACATATGTCATATGGAATCTCACTTCGGTTTGTTTAGAGACAGTGTTAGTTTCGGTGCAAGATAGGTGCATAGTTTGCACCTAATGCACCATATGATAAGAAACCAATTTGGACGCACCCGATGGTACTCCTAGGTCAAGGGACTCAAGTGAAAGCTCAGTTTGTTCTGTTTGGAGGTACTGCTAATCTTGATGTGAGATAGATGCATGGTTTGCATAGAACATACGATATGCTCAAAAATTAACTAGGACGCACCTGATATAACTCCTTGATGATGTGTGTCATATTGAATCTTGCTTCGGTACGTTTAGAGACAGTACTAGTTTTGATAGATGATATGTGCACGGTATACGCCTAATGCATCATAGGGTAAGAAACCGTTTTAGACGCACCCGATGATACTCATAGTTGAAGAGGCTCAAGTGGAGGCTCGATTTGGTCTGTTCGGATATAGTGCTCATCTTGATGCAAGATAGTTGCACAGTTTGCATGCAACGTACCATATGTTAAGAAATCAATTTGGACGCACCCAATGGAACTCTTAGATGACGTGTGTCATATGGAATCTCGCTTCGATCTGTTTGGAGACAATGTTAGTTTCCATGCAAGATAGGTGCATAGTTTGTGCCTAATGCACCATAGTCTAAGAAACCATTTTTGACGCACCTGTTTGTACTCCTAGATGAAGAGGCTGAAGTGGAAGCTCGGTTCGGTCTGTTTGGAGATAGTGCTAATCTTGATGCAAGATAGGTGCACGGTTTTCATGGAACATACCATATGCTTGGAAATCAATTTGGATGCACCCGATGGAACTCCTTGATGACGTGTGTCATATGGAATCTCTCTTTGGTCTATTTAGAAACAATGTTAGTTTCAGTGCAAGATATGTGCTTGGTTTGCGCCTAATGCACCATAGTCTAAGAAACCATTTTGGAAGCACCTGTTGGTACTTCGGTGAAGAGGCTCAGAGGAAACTTGGTTTGATTTGTTTGGAGATAATGCAAATCTTGATGCAAGATAGGTGCATGATTTGCATGGAACATAACATATGCTTAGAAATCAATTTGGACGCACCCAATGGAACTCCTAGATCACGTGTGTCATATGGAATCTTGCTTCGGTTTGTTTGTAGACATTGTAAGTTTTAGTGCAAGATAGGTGCACAGGTTGCGCCTAATACACCATAGTCTAAGAAACCATTTTGGACGCACTATTTGGTACTCCTGGGTGAAGATGCACAAGTGGAAGCTTGGTTTGGTCCGTTTGGAGATAGTGCTAATCCTTATGCAAGGTAGGTGCATGGTTCGCATGGAACATACCATATGCTTGGAAATCAATTTTGATGCACCCGATGGAACTCCTTGATGACGTGTGTCATATGGAATCTCGCTTCGGTCCATTTGGAGACATTGTTAGTTTTGGTGCAAAATAGGTGCACAGTTTGCACCTAATGCACCATAGTCTAAGAAACCATTTTGGACGCACTTGTTGGTACTCCTAGGTGAAGGGGCTCAAGTGGTTGCTCGCTTTGGTCTGTTTAGATATAGTGCTAATCTTGATGCAAGATAAGTGCACGGTTTGCATGGAACGTACCAAATGCTTTGAAAACAATCTAGAAGCACATGATGGAACTACTAGATGACGTGTGTCGTACGAATTCTAGCTTCGGTTTGTTTGGAGACAGTGTTAGTTTCGGTGCAGGATAGGTGCAAAGTTTGCACATAATGCAGCATAGGCTAAGAAACCATTTTGGATGCACCCGATGGTACTCCTAGGTAAAAGGCTCAAGTGAAAGCTCGGTTTGGTCTATTTGGAGATAGTGCTAATGTTGATGCAAGATAGATGCATGGTCTGCATTGAACGTACCATATGCTTAGAAATTAATTTGGACACACCCGATAGAACTCCTTGATGACATGTATCATATGGAATCTCGCTTCGGTGTGCTTAGAGACAATATTTGTTTCAGTGCAAGTTTGCGCCTAGTGCACCAAAGTCAAAGATACCATTTTGGAAGCACCTGTTAGCACTCCTAGTTGAAGAGGCTCAAGTGTAGGCTCGGTTCGGTCTGTTTAAAGATAGTGCTAATCTTGATGCAAGATAGGTTCACGATTTGCATGGAACATACAATATGCTGAGAAATAAATTTGGACGCACCAGATGGAACTCCTAGATGACATGTGTCGTATGGAATCTCACTTTGGTCAGTTTAGAGACAGTGTTAGTTTCGGTGCAAGATAGGTGCACGGTTTGCACCTAATGCACCATAGTCTAAGAAACCATTTTGGACACACTTGTTGGTACTCCTAGGTGAAGGGGCTCAAGTGGATGCTCGGTTCGGTCTGTTTGGAGATAGTGCTAATCTTGATGCAAGATATATGCACGGTTTGCATGGAACATACGATATGCTTAGAAATCAATTAGGACGCACCTAATATAACTCCTTGATGATTTGTGTCATATGGAATCTTGCTTCAGTTCGTTTAGAGACACTGTTAGTTTTGGTAGAAGATATGTGCATGATTTTCGCCTAATACACCATAGGCTAAGAAACCATTTTAGACTCACCCGATGGTACTCGTAGTTGAAGACGCTCAAGTGGAGGCTCGATTTTGTCTGTTCGGATATAGTGCTAATCTTGATGCAAGAAGTTGCACAGTTTGCATGCAACGTACCATATGTTAAGAAATCAATTTGGACGCACCCAATGGAACTCCTAGATGACGTGTGTCATATGGAATCTTGCTTCAGTCCGTTTGTAGACATTGTAAGTTTTATTGCAAGATAGGTGCACAGTTTGCGCCTAATGCACCATAGTCTAAGAAACCATTTTGGATGCACTATTTGGTATTCTTGGGTGAAGGGGCTCAAGTGGAAGCTTGGTTCGGTCAGTTTGGAGATAGTGTTGATCCTTATGAAAGGTAGGTGCATGGTTTGCATGGAACATACCTTATGCTTGGAAATCAATTTGGATGCACCCAATGGAACTCCTTGACGACGTGTGTCATATGAAATCACGCTTCGGTCCAGATGGAACTCCTAGATGACATGTGTCACATGGAATCTCACTTTGGTCAGTTTAGAGACAGTGTTAGTTTCGGTGCAAGATAGGTGCACGGTTTGCACCTAATGCACCATATTCTAAGAAACCATTTTGGATGCACTTGTTGGTACTCCTAGGTGAAGGGGCTCAAGTGGATGCTCGGTTCGGTCTGTTTGGAGATAGTGCTAATCTTGATGCAATATTGGTGCACGGTTTGCATGGAACATACCAAATGCTTGGAAATCAATCTGGACGCACATGATGGAACTCCTAGATGACGTGTGTCATACAAAATCTTGCTTTGGTCTGTTTGGAGACAGTGTTAGTTTCGGTGCAAGGTTTGCACATAATGCAGCATAGGCTAAGAAACCATTTTGGACGCACCCGATGGTACTCCTAGGTAAAAGGCTAAAGTGAAAGCTTGATTTGTTCTATTTGGAGATAGTGCTAATCTTGATGCAAGATAGATGCACGGTCTGCATGGAACGTACCATATGCCTAGAAATTAATTTGGACACACCCTATAGAACTCCTTGATGACGTGTGTCATATGAAATCTCGCTTTGGTGTGCTTAGAGTTAGTATTAGTTTCGGTGCAAGATATGTGCACAGTTTGCGCCTAATGCACCATAGTCTAAGAAACCATTTTGGACGCACTATTTGGAACTCCTGGGTGAAGAGGCTCAAGTGGAAGCTTGGTTTGGTCAGTTTGGAGATAGTGCTAATCCTTATGCAAGGTAGGTGCATGGTTTGCATGGAACATACCATATGCTTGGAAATCAATTTCGATGAACCCGATGGAACTCCTTGATGACGTGTGTCATATGGAATTTCGCTTCGGTCCATTTGGAGACATTGTTAGTTTTGGTGCAAAATAGGTGCACAGTTTGCACCTAATGCACCATAGTCTAAGAAACCATTTTGGACGCACTTGTTGGTACTCCTAGGTGAATGGGCTCAAGTGGTTGCTCGCTTTGGTCTGTTTAGAGATAGTGCTAATCTTGATGCAAGATAGGTGCACGGTTTGCATGGAACGTACCAAATGCTTGGAAAACAATCTGGAAGCACATGATGGAACTCCTAGATGACGTGTGTCGTACGAAATCTTACTTCGGTCTGTTTGGAGACAGTGTTAGTTTCGGTGCAGGATAGGTGCAAGGTTTGCACATAATGCAGCATAGTCTAAGAAACCATTTTGGACGCACCCGATGGTACTCCTAGGTAAAAGGCTCAAGTGAAAGCTCAGTTTGGTCTATTTGGAGATAGTGCTAATGTTGATGCAAGATAGATGCATGGTACTCCAAAAGTCCTATTTGGAAACTAATTCAGATTCGAGTTGGAGAAGTGTGTTTAAACTAAAATATATTTAGATTTCAAAATAGTCTAACAATAAATTCCAAAATAATCCCTAAAGTATTGCCTCAAATTTATTTTGAAATATGGTTTGAAAATAGTTTGGAAGTTGGTTGACAAAATAGTTTAGAATTTATGTTTCACAAAAAAAACATTCTCTCTTCTCTGGCCCAGCTCTCAGCTGCGGCCCAGCGCCCCGCCTGGCCCGCTTGGAGACCCCGCGCGTGCCTCCCCGTTGGGCCTCGGCCCAGCTGTGCCCCACCCCAGCAAGCAGCCGCGCCAGCCCGATGTTGCCCGGGCCTATAAAGGCCTTGCCTAAAGCCCCGAGGCCCCCCCTCAGAACCCTAGGGCAGCAGCCGCCGCCTCTTGTGCTCGAGCCGCGAGCCGCCATAGCCGCCACCGTCCCGAGCTCCACGCCGCCGATAATCTCCGCTGCCGCTGCGTCTCCGGCAACGAGGACCGCCGCCCGAGCTCCGCGTCTTGGTAAGGAATCCGCCCGTGCCTTTCCCGCCCTCTCTCCCTCTTTCTTTTGCACAAACGCCCTTGCCGAGCCCTCTCGAGCCGCCGTGGCGAGCTCGGCCAGAGCGGCCATGGCGCCACCGTGTGCAACCCGCCGCCGCCCGCCTCGGTCCACCATGGACCCGGTGGACCGGCAGCGCCCGCCTCGGTCCACACCACCGCGGTGGACCGGCCAGCCGCGCCTCGCCACGTGGCCAGCAGGGCTGGCCACCCCGCACTGCCCTGGCGCTTTTGCAAAAACACCCCTGCTCTTGTTCTAAATCAACCCGCGGTCCACTCAGTTCGAAAAAGATTAGATCCAGGCTCTGTTTTTAGCAGTTAGGGCCCTGGCGCCGTTAGTATTTATTTATTTGGTCCTTTATGCTTTTAAAATTCAGTTTTAATTATTTAAAATACGAAAAATAGCTCTATTTATTCACAGTTTTGCCACCGATCTAGTTTTGGCCATAGAATGCGCGTTTTAATTCCGATTGAGCCCGTTCTTGTCGCGTTAGTTTCATATCGCCGCGCTCTACGCAGTAGTATAAATATTTATCATGTAACTTATTTCTGAATTTATTGATTTAAATATAATTTTATTAATAGCTTTTAAATTTGAAACAATTTAGGGTTGTAATTCGGTTCTCGTTGCATTGTGACTTATGTCAATGTGAATTGTCTTTTCAAGTGAGACTTACTTAGTCTAATCTCTTTTCATAAATGCTTTGTATAAGTTATGTCACCAATTATATGTTTTCTAAGCTATAAAAGATAAAGTGACTTAAATGGTATATAATTGATTCGTAATTAGGTTATGACTAAAGTTTAACTCCAGCTTTTATAATTATTTATAATTTGGTCAACTCAACTTTCAGATATTTCTTTGAATAATCCATCACCTATTTTCATAAAATACGACCAACGTATAGTCGTCTTCTCCATTACACTTCGAGCCTTGATAGTCGTGTTCGTTTAACGATAGCTCCGTTCTTAATCGTTCTCGCGTTGTCTCGATCGTAGCAATAAGCCATGTCGTTTAGTACGCTCTCTTTCAAAGCTTTTCTTTTGATTGATGTTTGTTCTTAGTAGTGATTGTTTGTTTGTCTATTTGTGTTGCTTGGTTGCTACGAGTAGAAGCGTGGTTCGTCAACAGTGAAGACCAGGAGCTGAGGACCGACAGTCGAAGCAGAAGTTGAAGATCAGAAGAAAGAAGCCAAAGAATTCTGAGCACATATACACTGAGAATAAAGGCAAGTGCAGGCACCCTTTGATCATATTGTACCTATGAACTTTAAATACATTTACTTTCCATTGCATGTGTCTTAATACTGCAAACCCTAAGGACATGACTAGTCTTCTACTATATTCCTTGTATACCTGGGTTTATACATGGGTAGTATAGTGAACAGTAGATATGCTTAGTTGCTCTACTCATCTATTCCATATGATAAATGAAAGTAATGATCTTGCTTAATAAATTCTTCAATGATGATTAATGATTAAATGGTGAACAATGGTCACTTCGGTGATGGAGATGTTGCGGTGCTTGTGAGCATCGTGTTTTGGTTGAGGACAGGGGGAGCGGGTGCTGTTGGTGGTCTGGTTTGCTGGGCGTACCCGTCTCTGCTCTCCGTAAGGACTTAGTCAGGGAGCGGCCCCCTAGGACTTACAGTGCAGCTCTAAGCTATATGGCTCTGGCTTGACTAATTAGCAGGACCTCCACTAGTAGGGTGTTACTTTCCGGGTAGGCGTGAGGAAGTAGCTTGGGTAATGAATATTAAGTTAGCAGCTGCTCGGTACGCCATGGCTATGGGTATCGACTGTCGAGCGCCCCGGTGAAAACTTGCGAGTGGCATCCTATTAGTTGGACCCTGTGAAAGGTCTCGTAGTGAAACCCTGCCTGCTCACCTCGGTAGTGTTTTGGGGAGTCGCGACCCCGGGCGAATGGGAATCACGACTTGGAGTGAAAGTGCACACCTCTGCAGAGTGTAAAACTGATATATCAGCCGTGCTCACGGTCACGAGCGGCCCAGACCCTCACTTGATGAGCAAATTGGATTCACTGGATACTTGGAGGCGAAACTTGGTTAAGGTTGCTACCTCGTGCTTTAGCGGAATGACTATTCCGTGCTGGCAGGATTGCTATCCTGTGTTCTTAATTGGGATTGCTATCCCATGACCTTATTGGGGTTGCTACCCTGAGTTATTATCCGAGGTTGCTACCTCGGTGATCTTAATAATAATAGTAATTATAATGATGACTAATAATATTGCTAATTAACCTTCATCTAAATAAGGGTTGGGATGCTCTACTCACAACTAGTAATAGGTTTAATAATAAAGTTGTAATGAAAGTTTACCAACTAAAAAGCTCACCTGCAGTCAAACAGTGTCAACTTTTCCTTTGATTAAGCCTTGCATGTCATTATACTTTCCGCCTGTACTTGTTGAGTTCGACATGAACTCACCCTTGCTATTTCCCCCACACCCCAGTGTGTAGTAAAGTGCTGCTTAGAAGAAGGACATAGATGCTATGGAGTTTTCTAGAAGTATATGAAAAGTGCTTGGCGTACGGAGCCCCCAGTCAACCGTCCCTGAGAAGAATGGAGCCTAAGAAGTTTTAGCTACTGTTTCCGCGTACTCTGATGTTTGTAAGTGTTAATATAAATATGTTTTCCACTATATATAACATTGTTTCTGATATTTCTATTCTTTGTTGTATGTGTGGACTTCCTGGGCACACATATGACGACTCTGGTCTTATTTTAAAAGCCAGGGTGTGACAGAGGCAAGGCTCCTATGGCATCGGCACCTCCAAATTTGCCGATGAATCAGAGTCCCCAGTATACTACAACTACTACTGCAAGGCCTTACACTGGGAATTCTCAAGCTCCAACGTTCCAGATGCCTAACGCATCGGCCGATTCAATGCCGACGCAACAGAGGTTTATGACTCAGTCAGGGTATGTCAATTCAATGATGATGCTCAATTACCAGACATCGGCAGGGTCTATGCCGATGAATGTTAATATTGGATGGCCTGGGCAGTTTGTGTTCCCACAGCAGAATCATCAGGCTACAGGGTTTCAGCAGGGCCAAATCCAGCCTGGGTTCCAGAATCAAGGGTTGACTAACCAGCCGATGAATCTTGGTCAGCAGATTGGTGGTCAATAGATCGGCAGTCAGCAGTTGATTAACCCAATGTTCCATGCAGATCGCGCACCGCACAGACACGTGGAAGCTTATCAGCAGGTGCCAGATCCACAACCACCTCATTAGCAGGATGCCGATGCTTATTGGGCCGATAAGATTGCTGAAGTAATGAGAGACCAATTTGGGATAAAACCCAAAGTCAACACTTACTCTTATCGGACACCGTATCCTCCTGCATATGATTTAATCCCACTTCCAAATCGGTACAAGGTACCGGATTTCACTAAGTTTTCTGGACAGGATGATACATCAACCATGGATCATGTCAACAGGTTCATCATTTAGTGTGGCGAGGCTGCTAACAGAGACGAGTTAAGGGTTCGTTTGTTCTCGTCATTATTGTCTGGATCGGCATTCACTTGGTTTATATCATTACCTCCCAACTCAGTGATTACTTGGGCCGATCTAGAGAAGCAATTCCATAAATACTTCTTTTCTAGAGTCCATAAGAAGAAGATCACCGATTTAGTCAAATTGAAGCAACGTAATGATGAATCAGTTGAAAGCTTTGTGCAGAGAATGCAGGAGGTCAAGAACAAATGCTATAGTCTGGTTTTGGACGATCGGCAGCTAGCCGATTTGGCTTTCCAGGGTTTGTTGCCACACATCAGAGATAAGTATGCCTCTCAAGAGTTCAAAAGCTTAAGTCATTTGGTGCAGAGAATTTCTGATCAAGATATCAGGTCTTTTGAGCCCAAGAGAGCATGGCACAAAAAGGTGTCATTTGTTGATGAAGCAACGTGCTCGGATTCTGATGAGGAGCCAGTCATCGGCTTGGCAGAATGGGTAAAGAATAAGAATCCGATGTCTTGCCCTTTTGGACATAAAGAGCCAGAGAAGTTCGCATTTGACATCACTAAAGCCGATGGGATATTTGACTTTCTACTTTAGGAAGGGCAAATCAAGTTGTCACCCAATCATGTGATCCCATCGGCTGAAGAGTTGAAGAAGATGAAATATTGCAAGTGGCACAATGCAACTTCTCACAGCACCAATGAGTGCAAAGTTTTCAGGCAACAACTGCAATCGGCTATAGAATCTGGGAGAATCAAATTTGATAGTTCCAAAGCCTAGAAGCCGATGAAGAACGATCAACATCCTTTGCCAACAAATATGTTGGATGCTAAGGGATAAACTAAGGTCTTGACATCGGAAGCAGCTGAGAAGAGTGCATCGGTAGATCCCTAGCATCAAATTACTGCCGCCGATGCCAAGGGAAAAGACTTAATCCAAGAGGGAAGTAACTCAGGAAGGCCTCCCCGATCCGGTATTGTGATAACTCATAGAAGGCCTCGGGAAACTTGGCAACAGCGTGAGGATCGGTATCGGCGCCAGCAAGAGGATTATCGTCGGCAAGAAGAAAGACACCGTCAAGAGTGGAATCGGCACAAGGATCATTGGAATTGCCTGTTCTTTATCCATTTCCAGGAACAGAACATCAAGCTGCCCACTGTTAGGGATTACCCTGAATGTAATGGTTATGATCGGTATGACAGATCCGACTGGCGCTATCATGGTGACGATCGGCGATTTAATGGGCCGATTAGGGGGAGAGCGTCCGTTCATGATCGACTAGGGGGCAGACTTAGTGTGCATGATAGGCTTGGTGATCGTGTTGAATATTTTCCTAGGAATCAGGAAGAGCTTTAGGAGATGGCTAATGCGCGAGTTCCCGATGAGTTCATATTTTGTAGGGACGCCAATACACATCGGATGGAGTCAAGGGAATATCGTCGTCCATCGGCAAGGCAGTCACCCCTTCCCCCATGGTGTCTAGAGGGGTTGACTAAGACACAGAAGAGGAGACTGCAACGCGAGAGACGAGAAGAACTAAGCAAGAGCAAAAACTCTGGACAGTCTGGTCAGCAGCAGCCGGATCCAAAGGGAAAAGGACCATCGGCAGACGTCAACATGGTATTCATGTTGCCGATGGAGTTCCTTGCGCCAACAAGTGATGACGGAGAGTTGGAGTTTTCCGACCAGATAGCTCAGTTGGCTCTGGATCCGATGACAGCTATCTTCGAAAAGCCTGTCGACAATGAAAGGCAGCATCTTAAAGCCCTGTTTGTCAAAGGAAGAGTGGATGGTCAGCCGATGACCAAGATTTTAATTGATGGTGGAGCTGCTATCAACATCATGCCATATGTAGTCTATCGGAAGCTTGGAAAGGGAGATCAAGATCTAACCAAGACCGATATGATGCCAAAAGACTTTGAGGGAAATGTATCTCCAGTTAAGGGAGCAATCTGTGTCGAGTTGACTATCGGCAGTAAAACCTTACCAACAACTTTCTTTGTGATCAGTGGAAAAGGTGCTTATAATCTGCTACTACGGAGAGACTGGATTCACGCCAATTGTTGCATTCCATCAACGATGCACCAATGCTTGGTTCAGTGGGTAGGTGACAAGATTGAGATTGACCTGGTGGACTCTTCTTATGTCATTGCATCGGCAGAAGTAGATACCTATGAAAGAACTAGGTGTATCTAGAGAGAGATTTGGGAGAGGGATTTCCTCAAAGTTGCCGATTATGAAATTCCACCGATCCAAGCAGTCGGTTCTGATGAGGAGTTTTAATGGATAGGTTCGCCGATGATGGAAAATTAGGCCAGGGATTCACATCGACCGATGATTTGATAGAAGTAGATATAGGTAATGGTGATAAACCTAGACCTACTTTTATTAGTGCCAAGTTAAATTCTAAGTGTAAGCAGCAGTTAACCGATTTGTTAAAGGAATATAAAGATTGCTTTGCTTAGGATTATACTGAGATGCCTGGTTTAGACCGATCAATTGTTGAACATCGGTTACCCATCAAGTCTAGATTTCGGCCACATCAGCAGCCCGCTCGCCGATGTAATCCTAATATCCTTCCGGATATTAAGGCCGAAATAACCAAACTTATTGAAGCTAAATTTATTCGGCAGTGTCGGTATGCCGAGTGGATTTCCAATGTTGTTCCAGTCTACAAGAAAATGGAAAGCTTCGGGTTTGCATCGATTTCAGGAATCTCAATAAAGCTACATCAATGGATGGCTACCCAATGCCGGTTGCCGATCTGCTAGTTGATGCTGCGGCTGGGCATCGGATCATCAGCTTTATGGATGGCAATGCAGGATACAATCAAATATTCGTGGCTGAAGAAGATATTCCGAAGACAGCATTTAGGTGTCCTGGTCATGTTGGGTTGTTTCAATGGATAGTCATGACCTTTGGTTTGAAAAATGTTGTTGCTACTTATCAGAGGGCCATGAATTTTATCTTTCATGAGTTCATCAGCAAGCTGGTGGAAATTTATATTGATGATGTGGTGGTTAAGTCTGGAGATTTCACAAAACATCTTGCCGATGAATCCTAACAGGTGTTGGAATGCACAAGGAAGCATGGTTTGAAGATGAATCCTAACAAGTGTGCATTTGGTGTATCGGCAAGACAGTTCCTTGGTTTCATGGTGCATCAAATGGGGATTGAAATTAGTAGGAGATCTATCGATGCTATCAACAAAATAGTTGCTCCTACCAACAAAACTGAGCTCCAGTCCTTGATCGGTAAAGTAAATTTTATCAGGAGGTTTATATCTAACTTCTCTGGTAAAATTCGTGCTTTCAGTCCTTTACTCAAATTGAAAGCCGATCAAGAGTTCATATGGGGGAAAGAACAACAGTTGGCCTTAGATGAAATTAAGAATTATTTGGTAAATCTTCCAGTTCTGAATCCACCTCAGCAAGGAAAGCCCATCAGATTGTATTTATCTAACGATGGTATGGTCATCGGTTCGGCTTTGATTCAAGAATTTGAAGGGAAGGAGCGTGTAATTTACTATTTAAGCAGAAGGTTGATTGATGCTGAGACCAGGTATTCGGCTATTGAGAAATTATGCTTATGTTTGTATTTCTCCTATATTAAGTTAAGACATTATTTGCTATCGGCTGAATGCACTGTTGTTTGCAAAGATGATGTGGTCCGATACATGCTATTTATGCCGATCATGAGTGGTAGAATCGGTAAGTGGATTTTGGCACTGTCGGAAATCGATCTGCGTTACGAATTGGCTAAAGCGGTTAAAGGACAGATTATGGCCGATTTTGTGACTCAGCATTGTGGTGCAGTGGAGACTTTGGAAATTGTACCTTGGACGCTCTTTTTTGATGGATCCACATGTGACCGGGGGGGCAAGAATCGGCATAGTGCTAATTCTTCGGGGATTCTATGCTGGTTATAAATCAATTGGTTGGAAGCTATGAATGCCGCAGCGAAGTCCTAATAACTTATCATGAAAGGAGTATGCAGTTATTAAGGGAGTTCAAGGATTTCTGATTAGAGCATGTTCCTCGGTTGCATAATGAAGAGGCCAATCGGTTGGCTCAGCATGCCTCGGGATATCAGCCCATGATAAACGCAGTATCAGCAATCAATGCTGATGATTGGAGAAAATAAATCATTGATTATTTAAAATATCCGTCCAAGAAAGTTGAGAGACGTGTTCGGTTTCAAGCTACCAAGTATGTGCTCCTTGAAGATGAGTTATATTATCGAACTATTGATGGAATTCTTCTCAGATGAGTTATATTATCCATGAAGGAGTATGTGGAGCACATCAGTCGGCTTTTAAGATGAAGTGGATGATCAGGAGGAATGGGTATTATCGGCCAGCCATACTTGAAGATTGCTTTAAATATTTCAAGGGGTGTCAAGGGTGTTAGAAATTTGGCAATGTTCAGAGAGCACCCGCATCGGCTATGAATCCTATTATCAAACCTTGGCCGTTCTGAGGATGGGCTATTGACTTGATCGGCCAGATTTATCCGCCATCTAGCAAAGGACATAAGTTTATCTTGGTTGGCACTGATTATTTCACCAAATGAGTTGAAGCTATTCCTTTGAAGAAAGTTACGTCGGCTAATATGATTGATTTTGTGAAAGAGCATATTATTTATCGATTTAGAATTCCTCAAACAATTACTACCGATCAGGGTACTATGTTCACGTCAGGGGAGTTTGATGAATTTGCAATCGGTATGGGAATTAAAGTATTAAATTCTTCTCCTTATTATGCTCAAGCTAATGGGTAGGCCGAGGCATCTAATAAAGGAAGTATCAAGCTTATTAAATAGAAGATTGAAGATAATCCTAGGAGGTGGCACACGTTGTTAAATGAAGCTTTATGGTCGTATCGGATGGCTTGTCATGGGTCGACCAAAGTTTCACCTTATCACTTGGTGTATGGACATGATGCAGTGTAACCTTGGGAAATTAAGACTGGGTCTAGGCGATTATCTTTTCAAGATCAATTGGTTGCCGATGATTATGCTACTTTGATGACAGATGAGTTGGATGATCTAGCAGGGCATCGGCTAAGAGCTTTGATGAGAATAGAAGAGAATAAGAAGAGAGTTGCTAGATGGTATGATAATAAGGTAAAAGCTAAGGAATTTGCCGATGGAGACTTAGTATGAAAACTAATCTTACCGATCGGGACTAAAAATTCAAAATTTGGGAAGTGGTCTCCCAATTGGGAAGGTCCCTATCGGGTAAATCGGTCTGTTCCTGGCAATGCCTATATCTTAGAAACTCTCGAAGGAGTTGAATTTCCCAGAGCATGGAATGGCAAGTATTTAAATAAATATCACCCAAGCATGTGGGTTGATGCATAAGAGTTTAAAGTGCTGATAACATTCCTATCGGCTAGATCAAAGTGTGTCTGGGGCTAAACTCAATGTTTTAAAAGGTGCCGATAACAGTCCTATCGGCTAGACCAAAATATCAGGAGGATTGGAAAGAAGAGAGCAGGGTATGTCGCCGATGAAGGGTTTACATGTTCAACAGCGTCTGGATCATCGATATGGCGCGCAGACGGATCTGGTTGGCTTCTTCTATTTCCTTCACGTCATCATCGGCAGAACCATCCACTGGTTTCAGCTTTTTCTTCATCTGCAGTGCTTTGCGGGCTTGGACATTTCGCTCTTGTTCAAGAAGGTTGATCATTTCAGGCAGCTGGCTTTCTTTTTGTTGGGCTTGGGACAAGGCCTCTTCTACCTGCTTGAGTTCTGCCAACAGGGCTTCCCTTCTTGCCGATAGATTAGAAATCATTTGCTTCAATAAATCTCCTGAGGATGTCAGAATGTTGATGCTCTTGTGCTTCTCATCGGCAAGGAGCTTTACTTTCATCATCTCCTCAGAGAGCTGAGCATGAGCAGCTCTATCGGCAAGACGCTGGGCAGACTTTTGATACTGCAGCTGACGGCTCTCTAGGTGTGCAGCTTGAAAAAGGATTTCTTCGGCATCGGCAGGAATTTGGCCTCTGAGGGTCTTGAACAAGGCCTTGGCCGGATCAGAGTCATCGACCAATTGGGCTGTGTCTTGATGAAGGAGGGCCGATAATTCTTCTAACTTTGCCTTGATTTCTGTCGATGTGATTCCAACTACTCGAGAAGAACTTGCCTCCTCACCTTCATCCTTAGAGATGTCGATGGCAAAGGAGAACAAGCTGTCAGGAGAGTCCTGTTCCTAAAAAGGAAAAATAAAATGAGTTATTCTATGATCAAGTATTGATAAACAATACAAATAGAGATTGGGTAACTTACTTGCTTCAGGGTCATCTCTCGCCTCTGACTAGATGACGCCGATGGAACCACAGGCTGATCGGCTGGAATCGCCGATAAAACTATGTCAGCTGAAAGATTGACAGAAGTGATTAGTAAAGTGGGAAAATAGGTTCATCGGCAGTAAACGGAAAGTATGTTACCTTGAGGAGGTGCAGTGCTTGTCTAGATCGAGGAGACTACCGATGCTATGATTAGGCTTGCTGGATCGGTGGTCTGCTTGTGTACATCGGCCGGTGTTTCTTCTGGCTGAGGTACCTCTGGCTGGGGCTCTTCCACTTGGGGTTCTTCTTGTAATTGAGGGGAAATGGAATCTGTTGAGTCTAGGTTTCTGGAGAAGAAGGGGATGATTCTACTGGGATTGGAGATACTGGGGGAGGAGAAGGCGTTGCTATTCTTTGGCGCTTTGCTTTTGATCTGGTACTCTTGGCACCTTTTCTCTTTGGCTGACTGGATGTTCCAATATTTTCATTTTCATTTCCATCGGGGACTTTGATCGATGTTCTACAAACCGATGTTCCAATCTTTTCAGTTTCATTTCCATCGGTAACTCACTTTCTACATTATATTACAGGTTGATACACACCCCCAGTGGTCAGCAGGAGTGGTCAGCAGGGTTGATCCCCAGTACAAAGTCCCCGATAATACTGTATCATTTTCTTTTCATTTTCTACATCTTTTGATCGGGGACTTTGTACTGGGGATCGATCATGCCGCGGTACGTAAGAGTCGATTTGTAGAACAAATGCTCTTCCCATTCTTCCCACCATTGTTTGTATGCCTGAGTAATGAAGAGGGCCGGGATCCACTCTGATAGATCGGTATCTATATCGGCATTTGGTGGTAGTTGAGCTATTCTGGTCCACTCGAGAAGACTGGTGATGGTTTCCCTGGGTTTTATCACATTGGCATAACAAAGTGCAATCGGCAGCTGACCAAAAGCTAGTTGACGGGCTAGTGCCGATGGGTTGTAAAATTCATAGGTCTGGTTGGAGGCTTTCCCACTGCCGAAGAAGTTTACTGGTATGGCTCTTGGAGTGATAAGTGCCATCATCCCATCATGATCTTTATTGAGAGCATCATCGAAGGGGTGAAAGGTCAGAGGAAATCTTGTGTCTGGATCTTCATAAGGCATCCATGCTCGCTGTTCTTTGGTGAGACCCTCATAAAGAATCTGAAAGAATCAGCTGACTTGATCTCTATTGGCTCCAGTACCAGGCAAGACTATGACGGCCTCACCATAGTTTAAAGGAGGACGGGTTGCCGATTCTTCTTCATTTAACTCATGATCCTCTGCTATATCCCTGGGGAAACGCTGTGCAAAGAGGTCAAATTCCAGTCGCTTATGCATATGGAGGATAAGCCACATGTTGATGAACCACCAAGGGCCCCCAAAGTTGCCGATGGATTCGCCGAGCAGAAGTTTCTTGGCTACTTGGTGGAGAAGATGATAGGCAGAGCCAAGCAGGTATCGGCCGAGGGGAAATCGGCCACCATTAGCTAATCTCTCTGCTGCCGATAGGTAGACAGAGGTTGGTCCTGCCGATCGACCACAGAATACAAATTTGTCTAGCCACATGTTCAGGAAGGTGGTTTGTTCCTTTATGTTGACAGGCCCTGTTCTACGGTACTTCTGAATGTACCTAGACCAACCGCAGATAGAGCAGGTTTCCACTTTAGCACTAGGTGGGGTGTCAAATATGTGACTACTATCGGCAGTGGATACATCTAAGCCGGTGAGCATGAGCACATCGGCAAGAGTGGGAGAAGTAGGGCCATGACCGAAAACAAAAGCATTAAGTGTGTCTGACCAAAAATATGATGCAGCAATCAGCAGTGATTCATTCCTATGCATATCGGCAAGAGACAGCCTAATGCACTAGTCCAATTTTCGCTCGCCCCATTGGACTTCATTTGAATGGCTGACTCTCAAGAACCAATCCTTCCATCCCTCGGTAGGACTGGGCCAGGAACGGAAGGCATCCTTCCATAGATCTAGAGAAAAATTCTCGGCTCTAAAGGGGATTCTGTTTGTTTCTGCGTTGATCAGATCGGTAGGATCTGGGTTCCCTAGCGGACCGAGACATTGGAGGTGTGGTTGATCGGTAGGGATGACGATTCTATTGGACAGATCCTAGAAGTTTTTGGGGGTAAAAATAAGAGCAAAAGAAAAAAAAGTATTCAGTAAGATGAACTGCGGATGAACAGGAGTGCAGTGAAAATACAGGAGAGAAATAGAACTGACCTCAGGCACGATGAAGTTGATGGCCATTTTCCCGCAGGGAAGAAGACCGAAAACTCGAGGGTTGTTGGGGGAAGTTCTTGCTAGAATTCTTGGAGTCCTCGAACGGTGCCGCCGCCAAGGAAGTGGATTTTGGGGTTGTAGAATGACAGATGAAGGAGTACCCGGGAAGGAAGTATTTATAGGACAAAACGGGCAGGGGCAGATCTGACTTATCTCTTTGCCGCATCCGTGAAACCCGAGGGTGCTCAGGTAGATATGGCAACTGTTCGCACGTTAATCAAGGGATTGTGCAGGTGATTTGACAGCAAGCGGTCATGATTTTGGAAATATTTCATTGTGCAAAGATTTCCTGGTCGGTCCATCGGCAGCTCTTTCTAACGGTTATATTGTCGATGGACGAACAAAGTGGGGTGTCCGGTTTGGGAGGTTGAGAAATTCGAGGAATCTGCGAAATAATCGGGCCAGGGTTGTTCGGCTTTAACGGTCGGTTGCCAAATTGGGAGAATTAACTGCGGAAAGGCGTCATTAATGGAGAGAATTTCGGAGCATTAAGAAATTCATACTCTGAAACTGGGGGCATGTGTTGACACCGTTTTTTGACACGTGCACGGGGACCAGTAGAGTACAGATCGGTAGGCGGAGCAACGATAACTAGATTGCACAGGAGTTGCCGATGAGGGGAGCTGCCGATGAAGAGGCGAGTGAATGTGACTAAGTCCAGGGGTGGTGACGTGTTCTTGCTGATGATCAATATTGGTGCTTGCCGATGGCCATAACAGGGAGACTGCCAATGACTTTGAAAGAAAGCGTGGAGGTTGCCGATTGATCTGTGGCGGTGTCCCGGTCGGTTACGAGGGGATGGTTCTATGTTTTCCTTAGTTATTTAAAATCGTTTTGTATACAGATTCTGTTTAGTTTGGAATTCGAGTCCTAGTCGTGTCTGATTGTATCTCTTTGAGCAGGGTATAAATGTAGACCCTAGGGCCTTGTAATGAATCATCGATCAATCAATCAAACACAACTTTTTACTCATATTCCAGCATCTACTTTTCGACGACTTCGTCATATTTTCCTTTTTCACTACGAGTTCTTAGGAGTTCGTCGACTTAAGCTCGGCGTATTCTCGAGTTCCGCGTGAATACCTCTTGGCCGTGACATCCGGGCGCATCGCTGTTGTCGGGACCAAAGTATTCGAGTTATCATCTTTGCCGATAGTAAGGTCAAATCGGTTCGCACGCCTTAACGTTTGAATCGGGTATTAGACCTTTGTGTTTGCAGATCAGCTTTTGCATCAACAGTACCATGTGCTTAGAAATTAATTTGGACACACACGATAGAACTCCTTCATGATGTGTGTCATATGGAATCTCGCTTTGGTGTGCTTAGAGATAGTATTAGTTTCGGTGCAAGATATGTGCACGGTTTGCGCCTAATGCACCAAAGTCTAAGAAACCATTTTGGAAGCACTTGTTGGTACTCCTAGGTGAAGAGGCTCAAGTGGAGGCTCGGTTCGGTCTGTTTAGAGATAGTGCTAGTCTTGATGCAAGATAGGTGCACGATTTGCATGGAACATACCATATGCTTGGAAATCAATTTGGATGCACCCGATGGAACTCCTTGACGACGTGTGTCATATGGAATCTTGCTTCGGTCCATTTGGAGACATTGTTAGTTTCGGTGCAAGATAGGTGCACAGTTTGCATCTAATGCACCATAGTCTAAGAAACCATTTTGGACGCACTTGTTGGTACTCCTATGTGAAGGGCCTCAAGTGGATGCTCGGTTCGGTTTGTTTGGAGATAGTGCTAATGTTGATGCAAGATAGGTGCGTGGTTTGCATGGAACATACCATCTGCTTGGAAATCAATTTGGATGCACCCGATGGAACTCCTTGATGACGTCTGTCATATGGAATCTCACTTTGGTCTGTTTAGAAATAATGTTAGTTTCGGTGCAAGATGTGTGCATGGTTTGCGCCTAATGCACCATAGTCTAAGAAACCATTTTAGACGCGCCCGATGGTACTCGTAATTGAAGAGGCTCAAGTGGAGGCTCGATTTGGTCTGTTCGGATATAGTGCTAATCTTGATAAAAGATAGTTGCACAGTTTGCATGCAACATACCATATGTTAAGAAATCAATTTGGATGCACCTGTTGATGCAAAAGCTGATCTGCAAACACAAAGGGCTAATACCCGATTCTATCGTTAAGGCGTGCCAGCCGATTTGACCTTACTATCGGCAAAGGTGATAACTCGAATACTTTGGTCCCGACAACAACGATGCGCCCGGATGTCACGGCCAAGAGGTATTCACGCAGAACTCGAGAATACGTCGAGCTTAAGTCGACGAACTCCTAAGAACTCGTAGTGAAAAAGGAAAATATGACGAAGTCGTCGAAAAGTAGATGCCGGAATATGAGTAAAAACTTGTGTTTGATTGATTGATAGATATATTTTACAAGGCCCTAGGGTTTACATTTATACTCTGCTCAAAGAGCTACAATAAGACACGACTAGGACTCAAATTCCAATTTAAACAGATTCTGTACACAAAACGAATTTAAATAACAAAGGAAAACACAAAACTATCCCCTTGTCACCGACCAGGATACCGCCACGAGTCAATCGGCAATTCCCGCGGAGCCATCAGCAATCTTTCTCCTATCGCCATCGGCAAACATTGATACTGGTCATCGGTTAGGAACGCGCTACCACTCCTGGACTTAGCCATACTCCATCGTCCCTTCATCGGCAACCTTCCTCATCGGCAACTCTTCTGCAGTCAAGTTACCGTTGCTCCTCCTACCGATCTGTACCCTACTGGTTCCTCGTGCACGTGTCCAAAAACCGGTGTCAACACATGCCCCCCAGTTTCGGAGTACGGAATCCTTAATGCTCCGAAATTCTCTACATTAATGACGCCTTTCCGCAGTTAACTCTTCCAATTTGGCAACCGACCGTTAAATCCGAACAACCTCGATCCGATTCTTCTGCAGATTCCTCGAATTTCTCAATCTCCCAAACTGGACATCTCCACTTTATTCGCCCATCGGCAATATTACCATTGGAGGAAGCTGCCGATGGACCGACCAGGAAATCCCTCACAGTGAAATATCTCCACATCATGACCGCTTCCTGTCAAATCGCTTGCACAATCCCTTGATTACCGTGCGAACAGTTACCATATCCATCTGAGTATCCTCGGATTTCATGGATACGGCGAGGAGATAAGTCAGATCTGCCCTTGCCTGTTTTGTCCTATAAATAGTGCCTTCTCGGGTACTCCTTCTCCATCGTATCATTCTACAGCCCCAACTCTGCTTTTCTGGCGGCGGCACTGTTCGAGAGCTCTAAGAACTCCAACGAAGGCCCTTCTCCACCAACCTCAAAGTTCTCGATCATCTTCCTTGTGAGGAGATGGCCATCAACTTTGCTGTTCCTGAGGTCAGTTCATCACCTCCTCTCTTGTACTTTTACCATACCCTTGTTCATCCGTAATTCATTTTACTGAACATTCCTCTCCTTTTTTCTTTTGTTCTTTAAAAACTTTTAGGATTTGTCCAATAAAATTGTCATCCCTACCAATCAGCCACACCTCCAATGTCTCGGTCTGCTAGGGAACCCAGATCCTACCGATCTGATCAACGCAGAGACAAACAAAATCCCCTTTAGAGGCGAGAATTTTTCTCTAGATCTGTGGAAAGACGTCTTCCGTTCCTGGCCCAGTCCTACCAAGGGATGGAAGGATTGGTTCTTGAGAGTCAGCCACTCAAATGAAGTTCAATGGGGCGAGCGAAAACTGGACCAGTGCATTAGGCTGTCTCTTGCCGATATACATAGGAATGAATCACTACTGATTGCTGCATCTTATTTCTGGTCAGACACACTTAATGCTTTTGTTTTCGGCCATGGCCCTGCTTCTCCCACTCTTGCCGATGTGCTCATGCTCACCGGCTTAGATGTATCGACTACCGATAGTAGTCACATATTTGACACCACACCTAGCACTAAAGTGGAAACTCGCTCTATCGGTGGTTGGTCTGGGTACATTCAGAAGTACCGTAGAACAGGGCCTGTCAACATAAAGGAACAAACCACCTACCTGAACATGTGGCAGGACAAATTTGTATTCTGTGGTCGATCGGCAGGACCAACTTCCGTCTACTTAGCAGCAGCAGAAAAATTAGCTAATGGTGGCCGATTTCCCCTCGGCCGATACTTACTTGGCTCGGCTTACCACCTCCTTCATCAAGTAGCCAGGAAACTCCTGCTCGGCCATCCCATCAGCAATTTAGGTTGTCCCTGGTGGTTCATCAATATGTGGCTTAGCCTCCATATGCACAAGCGTCTTGAGTTCGACGTCTTCGCACAACGCTTCCCCAGGGACATAGCCAAGAATCATGAAGTGGATGAAGAAGAATCGGCAACTCGTCCTCCACTGAACTTTGGTGAGACTGCCATAGTTTTGCCTAGCACAGGCGGTAATGCAGACCAGATTAGCCGATTCTTCCAGACTCTGTACGAGGGCCTGACCAGAGAACAGCGAGCATGGATGCCTTATGAAGATCCGGACACCAGATTTCCTTTGGTCTTCCATCCGTTCAATGATGCTCTCAACAAGGATCATGATGTAATGACGGCAATCTAGTTCAAGAAGCCATACCAGTAAAGTTCTTCGGTAGTGGGAAAGCTTCCAACTAGACCTATGAATTCTACAACCCATCGGCACTAGCCCGTCAACTAGCTTTCGGTCAGCTACCGATTGCACTTTGTTATGCCGATGTGATAAAACCCAGGGAAACCATCACTAGTCTTCTCGAGTGGACCAGAATAGCTCAACTGCAACCAAATGCCGATACAGATGCTGATTTACCAGATTGGATCCCGGCCCTCTTCATCACTCAGGCATACAAATAATGGTGGGAAGAATGGAAAGAGCACCTGTTCTGCAGATCGGCTCTTACATACCGTGGCATGATTGACCCTCAATACAAAGTCCCTGATAACACTGTAAGTATTTTTAAACCGATGTTTCAATCCTCCTACTTTTTCTCATCGGTAACTCACCTTCTGTGTTATATTACAGGTTGATAACATACCCCCATCGGTCAGCAGGAGTGGTAAGCCGATTGAGCTCCTTCCATCGGGTTCGATTTCTCTGATCGGCAAGAACTCTCCATCCTTGGCCGCTATAATGCATCGGGGTGTACGTCTCAAGAAAGTCACCACCAAGCATACGAAGGCATCTCCATCGGTAGCTGCCTCTACTTTAGCACAGGCCTTCAAGGTAAACTTTTGAATTCTTATATTCACATCGATTTCATTCTTGTACTTATCATACTTGTACTCACAAACTCCTTATTGTCATACCAGCATACCAATACATCGGCAAGGACCAGAAGCACAAATGCCGATGCCCCCCAGTCTAGTCAGCCGAAGAGAAAAGGTGCTAAGAGTACCAGATCACAAGCAAAGCTCCAAAGAATAGCAACGCCTTCTCCTCCCCCAGTATCTCCAATCCCAGTAGAATCATCCCCTTCTTCTCCAGAAACCCAGACTCAGCAGATTCCATCTCCCCCTCAATTACAAGAAGAACCCCAAGTGGAAGAGCTCTAGCCAGAGGTACCTCAGCTAGAAGAAAAACCGGCCGATGTACATGAGCAGACCACCGATCCAGCAAGCCTAATCATAGCATCGGTAGTCCCTTCGGTCTAGACGAGTACTGCACCCCCTCAAGGTAATTTATTTTCCATTTATTGCCGATGAACCTATTTCTCCACTTTACTTAATCACTTCTGTCAATCTTTTCAGCTAACATAGTTTCATCGGCGATTCCAGCCGATCAGCCCGTGATTCCATCGGCTTCAACTGGTTAGAGGCGAGAGATAGCTCTGAAACAAGTAAGTTACCTAATCTCTACCTGTATTGTTTACCAGTGCTTGATCACAGAATAACTTATATTTTTTTTAGGAACAAGACTCTCCTGACAGCTTGTTCTCCTTTGCCATCGACATCTCTGAGGATGAAGGCGAGGAAGCAAGTTCTTCTCGAGCAGTTGGAATCACGTCGGCAGAAATCAGGGCAAAGTTGGAAGAATTATCGGCTCTCCTTCATCAAGACACAGCCCAATTAGTTGATGACTCTGATCCGGCCAAAGCCTTATTCAAGACCATAAGAGGCCAAATTCCCGCCGATGTCGAAGAGATCCTTTTTCAAGCTGCACACCTAGAGAGCCGTCAGCTGCAGTATCAAAAGGCCGCCCAGCGTCTTCCCGATAGAGCCACTCACGCTCAGCTCTCTGAGGAGATGATGAAAGTAAAGCTCCTTACCGATGAGAAGCACAAGATCATCGGCATTCTGACATCTTCAGGAGATGCACTAAAGCAAAATATTTCTGATCTATCAGCGAGAAGAGAAGCCCTGTTGGCAGAACTCAAACAGATAGAAGAAGCCTTGTCTCAAGCCCAACAAGGAAAGCCAGCTGCCTGAAACGATCAAGCTTCTTGAACAAGAGCGAAATGTCCAAGCCCGCAAAGCACTGCAGATGAAGAAGAAGCTGAAACCAATCAAAGATTCTACCGATGATGACGTGAAGGAAATAGAAGAAGCCAACCAGATCCGTCTCCGCGCTATATCGACGATCCAGGCGCTGTTGAACATGTGAACTCTTCATCGACAACATACTTGCTCTGTTCTTCCCAATCCTTCTGATATTTTGGTCTAGCTGATAGGACTGTTATCGGCACCTTTTAAAACATTGAGTTTAGCCCCAGACACATTTTGATCCAGCCGATAGGAATGTTATCGGCACTTTAAACTCTTATGCATCAAGCCATATGCTGGGGTAATATTTCTTTAAATATTTGTCATTCAATGCTCTGGGAAATTCAACTCCTTCAAGAGTTTCTAAGATATAGGCATTGCCAGGAGCAGACCGATTTACCCGATAGGGACCCTCCCAATTGGGAGACCACTTCCCAAATTTTGAACTTTTAGTCCCGATCGGTAAGATTAGTTTTCATACTAAGTCTCCATCGGCAAACTCCTTAGCTTTTACCTTCCTATCATACCATCTGGCAACTCTTTTCTTATTCTCTTCTATACTCATCAAAGCTCTTAGCCGATGCCCTGCTAGATCATCCAACTCGTCGGTCATCAAAGTAGCATAATCATCGGCAGCCAATTGATCTTGAAAAGATAATCGCCTAGACCCAGTCTTAATTTCCCAAGGTAACACTGCATCATGTCCATACACCAACTGATAAGGTGAAACTTTGGTTGACCCATGACAAGCCATCCGATATGACCATAAAGCTTCATTTAACAATGTATGCCACCTCCTAGGATTTTCTTCAATCTCCCATTTAATAAGCTTGATAATTCCTTTATTAGATGCCTCGGCCTGCCCATTAGCTTGAGCATAATAAGGAGAAGAATTTAATACTTTAATTCCCATACCGATTGCAAATTCATCAAACTCCCCTGATGTAAACATCGTACCCTGATCGGTAGTAGTTGTTTGAGGAATTCCAAATCGGTAAATAATATGTTCTTTCATGAAATCAATCATATTGGCCGATGTAACTTTCTTCAAAGGAATAGCTTCAACCCACTTAGTAAAATAATCGGTGGCAACCAAGATGAATTTATGTCCTTTGCTGGATGGCGGATAAATCTGGCCGATCAAATCAATTGCCCATCCTCGGAACGGCCAAGGTTTGATGATAGGATTCATGGCCGATGCAGGTGCTCTTTGATCATTGCCAAATTTCTGACATCCTTGACACCCCTTGAAATATTTAAAGCAATCTTCAAGTATGGTCGGCCAATAATACCCATTCCTCCTAGTCATCCACTTCATCTTAAAAGCCGATTGATGTGCTCCACATACTTCTTCGTGGATTTCTCCCATTAAACTTTTAGCTTCATCATCACCTAAGCACCTGAGAAGAATCCCATCAATAGTTCGATAATATAACTCATCTTCAAGGAGCACATATTTGGTAGCTTGAAACCGAACACGTCTCTCAAATTTCTTGGACGGATCCTTTAAATAATCAATGATTTCTTTTCTCCAATCATCGGCACCGATTGCCGATATCGCGTTTAACATGGGTTGATATCCCGAGGCATGTTGAGCTAACCGATTGGCCTCTTCATTATGCAACCGAGGAACATGCTCTAATCGGAAATCTTTGAACTCCTTTAATAATTGCATACTCCTTTCGTGATAAGTTATCAGGACTTCGCTTCGGCATTCATAGCTTCCAGCCAATTGATTTATAACCAGCATAGAATCCCCGAAGACCTCAACAGCATCAGCATGAACTTCTCTTAATAATTCCAACCCTTTTATCAAAGCTTGATATTCGGCTTGATTATTTGTTGATGTGGCAACAATCGGCAAGGAGAACTCATATTTCCTTCCCCGAGGGGAAATTAGCACTATGCCGATTCCTAGCCCCCGGTCACACGTGGATCCATCAAAGAACAGCGTCCATGGTACAATTTCCAAAGTCTCCACTGCACCACAATGTTGAGTCACAAAATCAGCCATAATCTGTCCCTTAACCGCTTTAGCCGATTCGTAACGCAAATCGAATTCCGATAGTGCCAAAATCCACTTACCGATTCTGCCACTCTTGATCGGCATAGATAGCATATACCGGACCACGTCATCTTTGTAAACAACAGTGCATTCGGCCGATAGCAAATAATGTCTTAACTTAATACAGGAGAAATACAAACATAAGCATAATTTCTCAATAGCCGAATACCTGGTCTCAGCATCAATCAACCTCCTGCTTAAATAATAAATTACACGCTCCTTCCCTTCAAATTCTTGAATCAAAGCCGAACCGATGACCATCCCATCGGTAGATAAATACAATCTGAAGGGCTTTCCTTGCTGAGGTGGAATCAGAACTGGAGGATTTACCAAATAACTCTTGATTTCATCTAAGGCCAACTGTTGTTCTTTCCCCCATACGAACTCTTGATCGGCTTTCAATTTGAGTAAAGGACTGAAGGCATGAATTTTACCAGACAAGTTAGATATAAATCTCCTGATAAAATTTACTTTGCCGATCAAGGACTGGAGCTCAGTTTTGTTGGTAGGAGCAACTATTTTGTTGATAGCATCAATAGACCTCCTACTAATTTCAATCCCCCTTTGATGTACCATGAAACCAAGGAACTGACCTGCCGATACACCAAATGCACACTTGTTAGGATTCATCTTCAAACCATGCTTCCTTGTGCATTCCAACACCTTTCGCAAATCGGCAAGATGTTTGTGAAATCTCCAGACTTAACCACCACATCATCAATATAAATTTCCACCAGCTTGCCGATGAACTCATGAAAGATAAAATTCATGGCCCTCTGATAAGTAGCACCAGCATTTTTCAAACCAAAGGTCATGACTATCCATTCAAACAACCCAACATGACCAGGACACCTAAATGCTGTCTTTGGAATATCTTCTTCAGCCATGAATATTTGATTGTATCCTGCATTGCCATCCATAAAGCTGATGATCCGATGCCCAGCCGCAGCATCAACTAGCAGATCGGCAACCGGCATTGGGTAGCCATCCATCAGTGTGGCCTTATTGAGATTCCTGAAATCAATGCAAACTCGAAGCTTTCCATTTTTCTTGTAAACCGGAACAACATTGGAAATCCACTCGGCATACCGACACTACCGAATAAATTTAGCTTCAATAAGTTTGGTTATTTCGGCCTTAATATTAGGAAGGATATTAGGATTACATCGGCGAGCTGGCTGCTGATGTGGCCGAAATCCAGACTTGATAGGCAACCGATGTTGGACAATTGATCGGTCTAATCCAGGCATCTCAGTATAATCCCAAGCAAAGCAATCTTTATATTCCTTTAACAAATCGGTTAACTGCTGCTTACACTCAGAATTCAACTTAGCACGAATAAAAGTAGGCCTAGGTTTATCACCACTACCTATATCTACTTCTACTAAATCATCGGCCGATGTGAATCCTTGGCCTAATTTTCCATCATCGGCGAACCTATCCATTAAAACTCCTCATCAGAACCGACTGCTTGGATCGGTGGAATCTCATAATCGGCAACTTTGAGGAATTCTTTCTCCCAAATCTCTCCCGAAATGCACCTAGTTCTTTCATAGGTGTCTGCCTGTGCCGATGCAATAACATAGGAAGAATCTCCCGAGACAATCTCAATCTTGTCACCTACCCACTGGACCAAGCATTGGTGCATTGTAGACGGGATGCAACAATTGGCATGAATCCAATCTCTCCCTAGCAGCAAATTATAAGCACCTTTTCCGCTGATCACGAAGAAAGTTGTCGGCAAGGTTTTGCTACCGATGGTCAACTCAACGCATATTTCCCTTAACCAAAGACACATTCCCCTCAAAGTCCTTCAGCATCATATCAGTCTTGGTCAAATCTTGATCTCCTTTTCCAAGCTTCCGATACACTGCATACGGCATAATGTTGATAGCAGCCCCACCATCAATCAATATCTTGGTCATCGGCTGACCATCAACTCTTCCTTTGACAAATAGGGCTTTAAGATGTTGCCTTTCATTATCGGCAGACTTTTCAAAAATAGCTGTCATCGGATCTAGAGCCAACTGAGCTATCTGGTCAGAAAACTCCAACCCCTCATCATCGTTGGACGGTGCAAGGAATTCCATCGGCAACATAAATACCATGTTAACATCTGCCGATGGCCCTTTCCCGTTAGGATCTGATTGTTGCTGATCCTCAGATTGGCCAGAGTTCTCGCCCTTGCTTAACTCTTCTCGTCTTTCGTGTTGCAATCTCCTCTTCTGTGTTTTAGTCAGCCCCTCTGGACACCATGGGGGAAGTGGGGGCTGCCTTACCGATGGACGACGATATTCCCTTGACTCCATCTGATATGTATTGGCGTCCCTACAAAATATGAACTCATCGGGAACTCGTGCATTAGCCATTTCTTCAAGCTCTTCCTGATTCCTAGGAAAATATTCAACACGATCACCAAGCCTATCATCTACACTGAGTCTGCCCCCCAGCCGATCATAAACGGACGCTCTCCCCCTAATCGGCCCATTAAATCGCCGATCGTCACTGTGATAATGCCGGTCGAATTTGTCATACCGATCATAACCGTTGCATTCGGGCAATCCCTAACAGTGGGCAACTTAATGTTCTGCTCCCAGCAATGGAGAAAGAACGGGCAATTCCAGTGATCTCTGTGTCGATTCCACTCTTGTCGGCGTCTTTCTTCTTCCCGATGATAGTCCTCTTGCTGGCGCCGATATCGATCTTCACGTTGCTGCCAAGTCTCCCGAGGCCTTCTATGAGTTATCACAATACCAGATCGGGGAGGCCTTCCTGAGCTATTTCCTTCCTAGATTAAACCTTTTACCTTAGCATCGGCGACAGTAATTTGATGCTGAGGATCCACCGATGCATTTCATTCAGCTATTTCCGATGTTAACACCTTGGTTTTCCCCTTGGCATCCAACATGTTTGTCGGAAAAGGGTGTTGATCAATCTTCATCGGCTTCTGGGCTTTAGAACTATCAAATTTGATCCTCCCAGATTCTATAGCCGATTGCAGTTGCTGTCTAAAAACTTTGCACTCATTGGTGTTGTGAGAAGTTGTGTTGTGCCATTTGCAATATTTCATCTTCTTCAATTCCTCAGCCGATGGGATCACATGATTGGGTGACAACTTGATCTGCCCCTCCTAAAGTAGAAAGTCAAATATCCTATCAGCTTTAGTGATATCAAACGCGAACTTCTCTGACTCTTTATGCCCAAAAGGGCAAGACATCGGCTTCTTATTTTTTACCCACTCTGCCAAGCCGATGACTGGCTCCTCATCAGAATCCGAGCTTGTTGCTTCATCAACAAATTACACTTTTTTGTTCCATGCTCTCTTGGGCTCAAAAGGCCTGATATCTTGATCAGAAATTCTCTACACCAAATGACTTAAGCTTTCGAACTCTTGAGAGGCATACAAACCCTGGAAAGCCAAATCGGCTAGCTGCCGATCGTCCAAAACTAGACTGTAGCATTTGTTCTTGACCTCCCGCATTCTCTGTACAAAGCTTTCAACCGATTCATCATTGCGTTGCTTCAATTTGACCAGATCGGTGATCTTCTTCTCATGGAACCCAGAAAAGAAGTATTTGTGGAATTGCTTCTCTAGGTAATGATATAAACTAAGTGAAATCCGATCCAGATAATGATGACGAGAACAAGCGAACCCTTAACTCGTCCCTGTTAGCAGCTTCTCCACATTGGATGATGAACCTGTTGACATGTTCCATGGTTGATGTATCATCCTGTCCAAAAAACTTAGTGAAATCTGGTATCTTATATCGATTTGGAAGTGGAATCAGATCATATGCAGGAGGATACGGTGTCCAATAAGAGTAAGTGTTGACTTTGGGTTTTATCCCAAATTGGTCTCTCATTACTTCATCAATCTTATCGGCCCAATAGGCATCGGCTTCTTGCCGATGGGGTGGTTGTGGATCTGGCGCCTGCTGATACACTTCCACGTGTTGTTGAGGCACACGATCTGCATGGAACATGGGGTTGATTGTCTGACCACCAAACTGTTGACCAAGATTCATCGGCTGATTGGGCAACCCTTGATTCCGGAACCCGGGGTAGATCTGGCCTTGTTGAAACCCTGTAGCCTGATGATTCTGTTGAGGCATCTGTGGAAAGACTAACTGCCCTGTCCATCCAGTTTTAGCATTCATCGGCATGAACCCTGCCGATGGCTAAAGATTGGGCATCATCATTGAATTGCCGAACCCTGGCTGTGTCATAAACCTCTGTTGCGTCGGCATTGAATCTGCCGATGCGCTAGGCATCTGGAATGTTGGGGCTTGAGAATTCCCAGTGTAAGGCCTTGCAGTAGTAATTGTAGTATACTGGGGACTCTGATTCATCGGCATATTTGGAGGTGCCGATGCCATAGGAGCCTTGCCTCTCACATCAGCCGTCTAAGATATGCTAGGTGTCTTCAATGTCAACTCTGGAGGCATACCATAACCCCACCGGTTAGGAGGACGGACCGATCCCGACATCGCTGATGCCAATAGATCTGTAGCAAGCTTGATCTGCCCATCTGAAGTCGATGGATTGGTCCTCATCGGCGTGGATTGCACGTTAGTGACTCCTAACGTGCTTAGAGGAACACTAGTTTCTGTGCCCGCAGCGGCCGCTGCAGCCGATGGAGCTGTGACCACTGGTGATCCTGGCTGGTGATGAGAAGGGCCCACATAATTTGGTGGCAATTGTCCTTCTTTGAAAGTTCTAACCACAGCATTGAAAACCGTATTATATAGCACACCATCTTGATTGATCAAGGCACGGTTAACAGCACCATCAACCATGTCTTGGAGTTTACCAGGATTGGCGTCAAAAGTAACCTGCCGAGGCGTCAGCAGTGCCTCCTTCTGGATCACCTCGCCGCTCCTGTTTATGCTGAAGGATTTCAAACATTGCTGCTTGTAGTCCTCCATGGCTTTTGCAATAGCTTGCTTCTGCTCATCTTAGAGATTGGCTTCTGTCACTGGGATGACGTTCTCCAGATCGAACTCGGTAGTCAACATGTCGATCCTGATCTTGATTTCAGGTCCCACTGGGCGTGCCAAAAGATGTGTTGATGCAAAAGCTGATCTGCAAACACAAAGGGCTAATACCCGATTCAAACGTTAAGGCGTGCCAGCCGATTTGACCTTACTATCAGCAAAGGTGATAACTCGAATACTTTGGTCCCGACAACAGCGATGCGCCCGGATGTCACGGCCAAGAGGTATTCACGCGGAACTCAAGAATACGCCGAGCTTAAGTCGACGAACTCCTAAGAACTCGTAGTGAAAAAGGAAGATATGACGAAGTCCTCGAAAAGTAGATGCTGGAATATGAGTAAAAACTTGTGTTTGATTGATTGATAGATATATTTTACAAGGCCCTAGGGTCTACATTTATACCCTGCTCAAAGAGCTACAATCAGACATGACTAGGACTCGAATTCCAATTTAAACAGATTCCGTACACAAAAGGAATTTAAATAACAAAGGAAAACACAAAACTATCCCCTTGTAACCGACCAGGACGCCGCCACGGGTCAATCGGTAATTCCCGCAGAGCCATCGGCAATCTTTCTGCTATCACCATCGGCAAACATTGATACTGGTCATTGGTTAGGAATGCGCTACCACTCCTGGACTTAGCCATACTCAATCGTCCCTTCATCGGCAACCTTCCTCATCGACAACTCTTCTGCAGTCTAGTTACCGTTGCTCCTCCTGCCGATCTGTACCCTACTGGTTCCTCGTGCACTTGTCCAAAAACCGGTGTCAACAGCACCCAATGGAACTCCTAGATGACGTGTGTCATATGGAATCTCGCTTCGGTCTGTTTGGAGACAATGATAGTTTTGGTGCAAGATAGGTGCATAGTTTGTGCCTAGTGCACCATAGTCTAAGAAACCATTTTTGACACAACTGTTTGTACTCCTAGATGAAGAGGCTCAAGTGGAAGCTCGGTTCGGTCTGTTTGGAGATAGTGCTAATCTTGAAGCAAGATAGGTGCACGGTTTGCATGGAACATACCATATGCTTGGAAATCATTTTGGATGCACCCAATGGAACTCCTTGATGACGTGTGTCTTATGGAATCTCACTTTGGTCTGTTTAGAAATAGTGTTAGTTCCGGTGCAAGATATGTGCCTGGTTTGCGCCTAATGCACCATAGTCTAAGAAACCATTTTGGAAGCACCTATTGGAACTTTGGTGAAGAGGCTCAAGTGGAAGCTCGGTTTGATCTGTTTGGAGATAGTGCTAATCTTGATGCAAGATAGGTGCATGATTTGCAAGGAACATACCATATGCTTAGAAATCAATTTGGACGCACCCAATGGAACTCCTAGATGACGTGTGTCATATGGAATCTTGCTTCGGTCCATTTGTAGACATTGTAAGCCTTAGTGCAAGATAGGTGCACAGTTTGCGCCTAATGCACTATAGTCTAAGAAACCATTTTGGACACACTATTTGGTACTCTTGGGTGAAGAGGCTCAAGTGGAAGCTTGGTTCGGTCAGTTTGGAGATATTGCTAATCCTTATGTAAGGTAGGTGCATGGTTTGCATGGAACATACCATATGCTTGGAAATCAATTTGGATGCACCCGATGGAATTCCTTGACGACGTGTGTGATATGGAATCTCGCTTCGGTCCATTTGGAGACATTGTTGGTTTTGGTGCAAGATAAGTGCACAGTTTGCACCTAATTGACCATAGTCTAACAAACCATTTTGGACGCACTTGTTGGTACTCCTAGGTGAAGGGGCTCAAGTGGATGCTCGGTTCGGTCTGTTTGGAGATAGTGCTAATCTTGATGCAAGATAGGTCCACGGTTTGTATGGAACATACCAAATGCTTGGAAATCAATCTGGACACATATGATGGAACTCCTAGATGACGTGTGTCATACAAAATCTTGCTTTGGTCAGTTTGGAGACAGTGTTAGTTTCGGTGCAAGGTTTGCACATAATGCAGCATAGGCTAAGAAACCATTTTGGACGCACCCGATGGTACTCCTAGGTAAAAGACTCAAGTGAAAGCTCGATTTGGTCTATTTGGAGATAATGCTAATCTTGATGCAAGATAGACGCATGGTCTGCATGGAACGTACCATATGCTTAGATATTAATTTGGACACACCCGATAGAACTCCTTGATGACGTGTGTCATACGGAATCTCGCTTTGGTGTGCTTAGAGATTGTATTAGTTTCGGTGCAAGATATGTGCACGGTTTGCGCCTAATGCACCAAAGTCTAAGAAACCATTTTGGAAGCACCTGTTGGTACTCCTAGGTGAAGAGGCTCAAGTGGAGGCTCGGTTCGGTCTGTTTAGAGATAGTGCTAGTCTTGATGCAAGATAGGTGCACGATTTGCATGGAACATACCATATGCTTTGAAATCAATTTGGATGCACCCGATGGAACTCCTTGATGACGTGTGTCATTTGGAATCTCGCTTCGGTCCATTTGGAGACATTGTTAGTATCGGTGCAAGATAGGTGCACAGTTTGCACCTAATGCACCATAGTCTAAGAAACCATTTTGGACGCACTTGTTGGTACTCCTAGGTGAAGGGGCTCAAGTGGATGCTCGGTTCGGTCTGTTTGGAGATAGTGCTAATCTTGATGTAAGATAGATGCATGGTTTGCATGGAACATATGATATGCTTAGAAATCAATTAGGACGCACCTGATATAACTCCTTGATGATTTGTGTCATTTGGAATCTCGCTTCGGTTCGTTTAGAGACAGTGTTAGTTTTGGTAGAAGATATGTGCACGGTTTACGCCTAATGCTCCATAGGCTAAGAAACCATTTTAGACGCACATGATGGTTCTCGTAGTTGAAGAGGCTCAATTGGAGGCGCGATTTGGTCTGTTTGGATATAGTGCTAATCTTGATGCAAGATAGTTGCACAGTTTGCATGCAACGTACCATATGTTAATAAATCAATTTAGACGCACCCAATGGAACCCCTAGATGACGTGTGTCATATGGAATCTCACTTCGGTCTCTTTGGAGACAATGTTAGTTTCGGTGCAAGACAGGTGCATAGTTTGTGCGTAATGCACCATAGTCTAAGAAACCATTTTTAACACACCTGTTTGTACTCCTAGATGAAGAGGCTCAAGTGGAAGCTCAGTTCGGTCTGTTTGGAGATAGTGCTAATCTTGATGCAAGATAGGTGCACGGTTTGCATGGAACATACCATATGCTTGGAAATCAATTTGGAAGCACCCGGTGGAACTCCTTGATGACATGTGTGATATGGAATCTCACTTTGGTCTGTTTAGAAATAGTGTTAGTTTCGGTGCAAGATATGTGCATGGTTTGCGCCTAATGCACCATAGTCTAAGAAACAATTTTGGAAGCACCTGTTGGTACTCCTAGATGAAGAGGCTCAAGTGGAAGCTCGGTTCGGTCTGTTTGGAGATAGTGCTAATCTTGATGCAAGATAGGTGCACGGTTTGCATGGAACATACCATATGCTTTGAAATCATTTTGGATGCACTCGATGGAACTCCTTGATGACGTGTGTTATATGGAATCTCACTTTGGTCTGTTTAGAAATAGTGTTAGTTCTGGTGCAAGATATGTGCATGGTTTGCGCCTAATGCACTATAGTCTAAGAAACCATTTTGGACGCACCCAATGGAACTCCTAGATGATGTGTGTCATATGGAATCTTGCTTCGGTCCGTTTGTAGACATTGTAAGTTTTAGTGCAAGATAGGTGCACAGTTTGCGCCTAATGCAATATAGTCTAAGAAACCATTTTGGACGCACTATTTGGTACTCTTGGGGTGAAGAGGCTCAAGTGGAAGCTTAGTTCAGTCAGTTTGGAGATAGTTCTAATCCTTATGCAAGGTAGGTGCAAGGTTTGCATGGAACATACCATATGCTTGGAAATCAATTTGGATGCAGCCGATGGAACTCCTTGACGATGTGTGTCATATGGAATCTCGCTTTGGTCTGTTTAGAGAGAGTGTTAGTTTCGGTGCATCATAGGTGCACAGTTTGCACCTAATGCACCATACGATAAGAAACCATTTTGGACACACCCGATGGTCCTCCTAGGTCAAGGGGCTCTAGTGAAACCTCGGTTTTGTCTGTTTGGAGATAGTACTAATCTTGATGCAAGATAGATGCACGGTTTGCATGGAACATATGATATGCTCATAAATCAATTAGGACGCACCTGATATAACTCCTTGATGATGTGTGTTATATGGAATCTTGCTTTGGTTCGTTTAGAGACAGTGTTTGTTTTGGTAGAAGATATGTGCACGGTTTACGCATAATGCACCATAGGCTAAGAAACCATTTTAGATACACCCGATGGTACTCGCACTACAAGCTTTTTGGTCTAATGCAACATCGAAGAATTGCAACGTAGAAAATTTGGTTGCTAGAGATCGTTGTATTACAACCATTCTAAAAAATGGTAGCGATACATGCCTTTAATACAACGGTTTCCAAGATGTTGCAAAGCTCTATTGCATTTGGTGGACGATATTGCAATGGTGAAAAATGGTTGTAGCAGAATTGATTTTGGTTGCAATTGTGTGGTAGTACTGTAACTACATTTATGTTAGTTGCATTTGGTTTTGACTATTGCTGCGGGTTTTTTTTTGTTGCATAAAATTTGACAAGCGTTGCAAATGCTAGATGCTTAATGCAACGAGAACTCTTGGAGGCAAAGCAAAAGTGGGGGGTCAATTGCAACCTTTTTTGGCAGTTGTAATATACTTTGATATTGTTGCAAGTGCTAAATTTTATTACAACGAGATCTCTGGGGTCGAAGCGAAAATTGTGTTCCAGTGCAACACGTGTTGGTGCTCCAAAGGTGCTCGACGAAAAGGTGCTCGGAAGGTGCTCGACGAAAAGCAAGGCATGGCGCGTGCTGGTGCTATGCGTGAGTGTGCGTTGGCCTGTGTAGGGTTGTGCTTCATGGAAGTGCTGGTTCGTGTCCTTGGGCGTGGTGTCCGCGGCGAGGCCACGGTGGCCGCGAGTGGCGCGGCGACGCCATGCCGATCAAGCCGATGGTGTTGCGTCGATGGCGCGTGCTATGGCTGTGCAGATGTCCGAAGCCGAGCTGCGCGTGTGCTTGCTGGCGTGCTTGGACGATGGCGGCAAGGTCACGATGGCCGCTGGCTGGTGCGTGTGTGTGCACTGCATCTCCGCGAGGCGTGCATGTGCAAGGCAAGATCACGGTCAGGGCAGCTTGTGTCCGTGTGCTGCACTATGGTGTCCAGGTGCCAGATCGCGACGTGCAACATTAAGGTTCCATGCAATGGTTCAAACTTAACCATGTCATCAGTTCAAAAGAAAAAAATAATAAAGTGCGACATATGCGTATGAAGGATAAGTGACCCTTCCCATCAAACAGTGCAACAAAAAAATTATCTTCAAACAAAGAAATCATCTTCTCTATTTTCTTCCATGACTCGTGTAATAACCCCATCATCAATGTAGGTGTCATCGTCGTCAGAATCATTGTCACCAATATAGTCATCAATAGGTTCGGGAATTGCTTCGCTACGCACTTGATTAATAATGGCGGTAGAACCAGTTGTGCCTGACCTATCTTGTCTTGACCAGTTTAAGAATTCCTGACCTTGGCCTGATTCATTCATTTCTTGGATTCCCACATCAAGTGCATCGGCATCATTTCCTGCGTCTGGCATGGAAAACAAATTTCTTTGTCTCACCAAAACAACAGTAGATGTAAGGTTCATCTGAATATCTGAACATGGAAGTAGAAATGTCAATAATACCAAATTTATCCCTATTGTACCCTCTACTTCTGCTGGTACTGGTAGCCGGCACATCATACCAATCACACTGAAACAATATAACTTCTTTTTCTTGTGGGAAATCGAGTGAGATTATATTTCTAATGACTCCATACCATGTCATGTTGCATGTACTATCATCACCCTTCACAAGGACACTAGATTTTTGTGTCACGAGGCTTTTCTCTATGGCAGCTGTCCGAAATAGCCAATAATTGATGTGCACTCTATTCAACACACGAGCTCGAGGGTCAGGTCCTTGAGAAAGGGCATGCATCAGTTTAGTTGCTTCCCCTTTCTCGTATAGTTTTGCTATCTGCAATTTAAAAATCAAGTTAGACATCTACCAGTTAATTACTACGTCGGTGTGACCATAAAATGGAATTAAAAAATATAAAATAATACTACATACCTCGATTTCAAACCATCTTACAAAATACTTCTTGTATCGTTTTTTAATGTTAATGGAACTATCCCTTGTTAGTTGTGTCTTATGCTCCCTACATCAGAGTGCACCAAATTATTAGTTGACGCCACAAACAAGTAGATAATTGATAAATTTAGTGGTAAAAATTGTGACTTACTCTACCCATTTCCTGGCTTCATCACAATTAGTAATTATGTAGTGCCTCATCTTTTGAAGTTCAACTTTCTCCAAATTCTTAAGCTTATTTCCTCTCCTCTTGTAATCAATTTCAGTAAATATGCTTAGACCACTTGGAGGCTCATTCACAACTGTATTTTCATGACGATCACCTCGACTCAGCTTGGTGTCGATGTCGAAGAATCGAGAGCAAAATGTAAGACACTCCTCAGCTATGTAGCATTCAGCTATTGATCCTTCTGGTTGTGCCTTGTTCCTGACATATCCTTTAACAGTGCGTAGATACCTCTCTACTGGATACATCCATCTGTAACACACGGGCCCTCCTAGTTTAGCCTCTTCAACTAGATGGACCGACAAATGAATCATTATGTCAAAAAATGCAGGTGGGAAAACCATCTCAAGCTGACAAAGAGTTTCTTTAATTGAACTGTCTAGTTTGTCAAGATCTACTGGCACCAACTCATTTGAACAAAGTGCACTAAAGAACCTACTGAGCTCAATCAATGGCCTGGCAACATCTTCTGGCAAAATCCTTCTAATGACTAAGGGAAATAGTTTTTGTAGAATAATATGGTAGTCATGAGTTTTGAGTCCAGACACCTTACATGTTTTATCGTCAACACATCTCTTTAGATTGGAGCAGAACCCATCAGGCATCTTCACTCCTTGAAAAAATTGGCATAAAATCCTCTTGTCATCCTTCTCTAGAGAGTACAACGCTGCTGGCAAGCTGTACGTGTCATCATCAATCACAGGATGCTGATCTTGCCTGATCCCAAGATGTTCCATGTCAAGGCAGGCATTCTCGCTGTCCTTACATTTCCCTTCAATTTCAAGCAAAGTCCCTAATATGCTCTCACATATGTTTTTCTCAATATGCATCACATCCAAATTATGCCTTATGAGCAAAGAAGACAAGTAGGTGAGCTCAAAAAAAATACTCTTCTTCCTCCAATTGTGCCATCTTGCGTCTTTATCACGCTTCCTCTTTTTTGATATGTCCTTTCCAAATCCCGTTTGATGAAAAGTTGCATAATGGTCTAATACATCTTGACCAGATAGTGGAACTGGAGCCTCCCTGGTTTCCTCCTCATTGTTGAAGCTCATCTTGTTCATGCGCCATGGATGGTCTAAGGGCAAAAACCGATGATGTCCCATGTAGCAGAACATCTTCCCATGTTTCAACCACAAATAATCTGTATCCTTGTGACAGTAAGGACATGCAAATTTTCCTTTTGTGCTCCAACCAGAAAGCATCGCATAAGCAGGGAAGTCATTGATTGTCTATAGCAGCATAACACGTAGTGTAAAGTTTTCCTTTGCCTTTACATCCCTACCATTAACACCAGTATTCCACAACTCCTTCAACTCATCAATGAGGGGCCTCAAGTAAACATCAATATTCATTCCAGGACTTTTCTTGCCAGGTATCAACATCAACATGATCCAATAAGATTGTTTCTCATACAACCAAGGAGGCAAATTGTAAGGTATTAGGATAACAGGCCAACAACTATAAGTAACATTTTGCATACCAAATGGGTTGAAGCCATCAGAAGCATGACCCCGTCGAACGTTACGAACATCTTTAAATCGTGGAAACATATTGTCCACGTGCTTCCATGCCTTGGAGTCTGCAGGATGATGTAGTTTGCCATCATCTATTATTCCTTCCTCATGCCAACGCATTTGTGATGACATGCTCTCTGACATGTACAATCTGCGCAACCGAGGTGTGAGAGGGAAGTACCAAAGGATTTTGACTGGGACACGACGACGGTTGTTATCATGACCATCGTCCACATGGCCAGCACCACGGTCATTTGTTTTCCACCTAGACGCTTTACATATGGGGCATATATCCAGCATCCCGTATTCCTTCCGAAATAACACACAATGATTCTCACATGCATCTATCTTGATATAGTCCAAGCCTAGATCGCGAACCACCATTTGCACTTTCTCCATTGTGTTTGGGACACAATGACCTTTAGGGAGAAACTTTGAGATCAGAAAGAGTACCCCCTCCAATGCTTTGTTACTTATCCCATACATGCACTTAACCTGGAAAAGTTCCACAATAAAAGATATCTTTGTACCATCTTTGCAACTTGGATATAATTCCTTTTTTGCCTCCTGTAGTAACTTGAAGAAGACCTTGGCTTGCTCGTTCGGCTCGTCTTCATCACCAATCTTTCCTCGTATTTCACTTCTGATTAGGGACTTAATCAAATTACTGGCCTCATCATCTTCACTCGGTGCGCCGCCTTCTTCATGTCTACTCCAGAATCATGTGGTGCACCTTCATCATCGTTCTGTACTTGTACATCTACTGCTGTTGGGTCATCATTGTGTACTTGTACATCCCTAGGTCCTGCATCTTCGTTGTGAAATACCACATCAGCTGAACCTTCCCCTTCCATTATAAAACTTTCAGCAAACCCTGTTGAAAGGACATGAATCTGAAGCATAGCCCGTGTTCTGTGTGACATGCATAGACATTTACATCACGGACATGCTGCAGTTCCACCCCTCAAAGTGCCACTATATGTCCTGTCCACAAACTGCATGAATTTGTTCTGCCACTCGGTTGAAGAACGAGGCAAGCGCATCCAACTCCTATCATCGCCTGACATCTACATGATGAAGATGAACGATGATCACCAATTTAGCCTGCGTATTTACGTACATAATTGAACTATATATGTGCAGCCCATGATGATCATGTACCTTTCGATGGATCGGAGCCGGATAGACGGAACTTGCAGAGGTAGATAAACAGGAAGCAACGCAGAAGCAATGACACTGATGACGACACATACTTGAGAGACATGCATGCACTCGATTAGACTCGTTACATGAATGACGTAAAAATTAGACTTCGGAGGCTGGCCGGGAGCTTTTGACTCATACCTTCAAAACTGATTCTGTGATCCACGGGATGCACCGTTATGGAGGTGGGCTGAAGGGCAATGGAGCTGAGGTCAGAGGAGTCCAGATGCCGAGCAGCGGCGGCGGTCGCCCTCACCCCCGTGCGCAGCGCCCCCTGAGGATCGTGACTCCACCCCCATGCGCAGCGCCCCCTGATCAGATCGCGAGACCCCGACTGTCCCGACGGTGAGCTGAATCGTGAAACTGGGCCGGGAGAGGCACAGAGCCCACCAATCAGAGAATGTCGCCGACGGCTCCCTTGACAAGCGTTGATAACCGCCCGCTCTTGTTCACTAAGAGCATCTCCAACAGTTTATTGTTTAACCTCTTGTGCGCTAATAGAAAGTTTCTTGTATACCGGTGGAAAGTTTATTGTTTACCAGTGGAAAGTTTCCTGTGCACCAGTGGAAAGTTTTTCTGTGCGGCGGGGCACACCTTCAGATCGAGATCTCTGGCTGGAGCACCTGGAATGTTACAACCAACACACACAGCGCAGTGGTAGAGAAGGTTTTATCCATACCAGAGCTCTTGTGGGGAGCACTTTTTATTTTTAATATGCGTCCCCAATTGGATGCCACAAATTTTGGCTTTCTATTATTAAGGAGGAATAGATTACGAATCTGGAGTTCAGTTCCTGATCCAATATGTTTTGGAATCGAACTCTATATCATGCTAGAGAAAAGCTATTCTAACTTGTCGAAGTATGGGCTATATATATAAGTCTGGATAGAAGAAACTATTTAACTATTAAGAGTTCTTTTTAGACTACTTAGGATGTGAGGAATCTACTTATATTAAGACTCCTACTCCATATTGGTTTAGACGCAAGTTATTCTAAGTTGTATGAGCACGGGTTATATATATATAATTCTTGATAAAAGAAACTCTCCAGCGTTCGGTAGATAGAGGAAGACAAACAAAAAATGGATGGACGAAAAAAGAGCATAAATTTTTGCCTATTTATTATTAGATATAGATTATATATAATTAGATAATAGAGATATAAATATAGATTTGATAGTTTTTCACTCATCTACAGGGGCGTGTGTGAGACCACATATGACTTTGTGAGGATGTGCATCACCAATTTCTCAGAATCAGTTCAAACTTTTTTGAGAACACTTATACACGAAAAGGATGTGTCACTCCAAGTTTTTTGAGTTTTTTATGTAGCTTATGGTATTTTAACATTTATTCTTTAGTAAATCATAAAATATGCAATGTTGTTAGTATGTCTATCTATATTCTAATGAAGTCTTTGAAATACCATGATGCCTACCAAATCGAAACAATAGACCTCCATACGATCATACATAAAAATCCATTGTATAGTTTCCGTTTCTCTATCTATGAGTTTGACTGGGACTCCCATGGCCATTCTCGTTCCTGAACTACGTATCTTTTAAAGATCGAAATCTGCACGTTCTCGTTCTCGCACCTGAATTTCACAGATCGAACCGCCCACGTACACATTGCTCCCGGCCCTCATCCTCTCCCCGCAAAACTCTTGAAAAATGCCAGGCCTACGAAAATGCCGTGATGAAAACTCTTGCGTGCACCCACCCCTGTTTCCTCCCCCCACCCCGCCCCCTTTATTTCGCAACTTCTCAGTTCCCTCCCGGTACTCGTGGCTTTCTAATCTACCCCGTCGCTGCCTCCACACGGTTAGGGTCTTCGGATTCCACCAAAGAGAAGTCAAACATGGCAACAACTCCAATGAGTGGAACACCTCCATCCTCGACGTTGATGCGCACACCTGCAGGAGCGGGGACGCCAACAACTCCAGCCAACGCAACAATGTCCCTTTTTGGGGCAACGCGTTCGTTCGGGACGCCAACAACTCCGGCGGTGGCCGCGGCGCCAGCAAGTTCATCTAGACCCATCACGACCATGTCCCTTTTTGGGGCAACACATTCATCCGGTCGGTCGACAGCAACACTTGGTGATCAACAAGAGAGCTCCCTGCCAATCAATGAGACTAATGATAGGTAACACCTCTTGTCTTCCTATTTTTGGATTCAACATCTCGGGTTTAGGGTTCTAGATATTTAATCTTGAAAACATGCATGGGATTAATGATATGTAGGGATTAATGAGTCGGGTCTCTGTCCATACACATAGTATACATACATGTTGGTTTCGTTTAATTTCAGTCATGGGGATAATGTAGATCGAAAGCATGGGATTACTGATATGTAGGGATATGATTTTGCTCTCTGTCCATACACATAGGCCTATAAGTTCAGTGATTAGGATATTGCGTTTCAGATCTTTCCACTGGTAAACAAGAAACTTTCCACCGGTATACAAGAAACTTTCTATTAGCGCACAAGAGGTTTTCCACCGGTCTAGAGAAAACTTTCTACTAACGCACAGAAAACTTTCCTTTCCACCGGTATACAAGAAACTTTCTATTAGCGCACAAGAGGGTTTCCACCGGTCTTCTTGCGCGATCCGGTGGAAGGGAGAAGGAGAGTCCGTCGGTTGCAAACAGGTAATTGTGGGCCTGTTTTTTTACGTTTGTTAAGTCATTTTGGCAAACTATTGGAGATCATCAAATATTTGACTTGCCATTCTTTTTATCAACCTGCCAAAAGTCAAGATTTGCCAAACAGTTTTTGCCAAACTGTTGGAGATGCTCTGTGGCACTAAGTTATAATTACTTTCTCTGTTTGTACACATACTATATGTACACTAGTTTCCTTTTAAGTATATTGTTGTATCATCACTAGTGCTTAAGTTTGATACTATTGTAATATTTGGCAGCTCGGATCAAACATGGACTCTCTATTTCACTTGCGAGGGGGCGCCGGGGGGGCAAGAGTCTTATACTATGACAATCAGTAGGGCTGATCTCACCCTGAGTAACTTGCTTATAGTGAAATTACAATTGGGGTATAGGGTAAGGGACTATTTGTACTACAAGAGGAGATGTGGTAATGCAGCAACACTACACAAAATCGAAGATGAAGCCGCTGCAGATGCTATGATAGCATGTAATGAGGAGGAAAGACAGGTCAGACTATTGCTGTCCAAGGAACAAAAAATAGACCAGAATGTGAACATAACACCCTTGAAAGTACCTGGAAAGAGACCCATTAGGGAAGAGAATATAGATGAAGATGAGGAGTCAATTGATGCTTACAAGAAATGGCTGCACGTCATGCATAAGGAAAACCGATTCACGGGTAAGTGTTATATTGGACTCCTATATATTTAAAAATTGTTGTATTATTTTATATTGGAGAAGCCTTTGTACTAATATTAGCTTGGTTGACCCAGATTTGAAAGATATCGATAGGGATGACACCACCAACACTTACAAAGAATGGTTAAGAGTGCAAGGACAACTGGATCATATTAGTAATATAACATCTATCCCTACATCTCTATTGTTAATATTCCTACACAAACATATTATATCTTACACAAGTGACCAATATTTTCTGCAGTGGCATATGTGGACAGTAATCATCATACAGATGTAGTACTTTCAAGTGAAGATAGCAACCCCACACCACCACTAGTAAACAGACCATCTCATGCTCGGCGATTCATTCCACAAGGAGAGGGAACTGGTAAGTAATGAATATTTTCAGTTTATAGTGAGGTTCAGTTAATTATAAACTATGTCAACAGTTTTTTAAGTCTTTACCTTTGTATATATTTGTTTTTCATGGATAAGACTCCAAAAAGAGGAAGCCAAGAGGTAACTTGAAAGGATGGACAACAACAAACAAGAGAACCAGGGAGGCATCTCAGAAGCTTAGCATCCAGTTCTCTAGGCTTGGAGGACCTATAGGTTCAAACAAACGAATATTTGTTGATGAAATAACACTGTTCACAAGGAGAAGAGCACCTCTCATCGGAGTAAGAACATGGAGAGATATCCATGTGGATGTCAAAATTGCAATAGCAAACGATGTCCTTGTAAGCTTCTATTATCCATGTGGATACCAAAATTGCAATACCAAATTATTGTTTGAGAAGTAATTTATTTAGGCTTTACCTTGAGCAGGCCATGTGGGACCTTGAGGATAACGAGGCGAACAGAATCAAGATATGGACGGTGGCTAATGACCGTTACAAAGGATGGCGATCTACATTTAGTGCTACCTACAAGGCGTACACCACATATGAAGACAGAATGAGACATAGGCCAGAAGAATTAGACATTGTTGAGTGGCACTATCTGGTGTCGTATTTTGGCACCGAAGAATTCCAGGTTTGTTCCCAATTTTTTAAGAAACTTGCCAATTCCACTTCTGACATCAAGGTTTATGTTTTGCGCACTGCTGATTTTATAAAAATCAAATCATTGCTGGTTGTGGATTAGCAATAAGAATTCTCAGAATCGGCACAATCGAAAGATACACCATGTTATGGGATCAAAGGGTTTTTCTCAATTGAGCTATGAGAAGGTAAAAAAATCGTTCACAAGGTTTTCCTTCAGGCTTTTTTGTTTATGGTTTGTTCTTGTGCCCCCGAATGACAATGACATGATATTGTTATAACCTATATAGTCTTTGTATTTGATAGAAATATTTAGCCCACTACCCACTACAAAAAAATATTTGCATTTTTCTATACATAAAGCTGAAAAGTACTAAAACTAATGTGTGCCAAAAAAAAGAACTAGGATTCCTTTAGTTTTTCAATAGCAACAAATATTTCTGTTATCTTTTGTTTTTTAATTTCTGATGAATATCTTCCTGATCTTTACAGTTTATAAAAGCTTCTACATTTCCCTAGATTATGAAATATGGCTAATTTGTTTACATGCTTGCCTAATTAGAGGGACCAACTAACTCGGGAAGAGCCAAATGATATGGAGCTTTTTATGATGACCCACCAACAAAATGGACAATGGACAAGCGAGGAATCTAGGGAAGTCTATGTGAGTATTAAACAGTTTTTACAACCCTTCTTAAGTGATGCAACTGTCCTCGCTTAGAATTAAAGTTTTAATTAACTAAATGTCTTTACTTTGTTAGGACAATGCAACCAGGAAGATTATGGAGCTAGAGTCAAGGCCTGATGGAAATATCGTCTTAGACTTGGAGCAGAACCAGATTTTCCAAACGACCTACAAGGAAACGAGAAAAATCAAATCAAACAAGATGCATGCTAATGGTTACCTTGCAAGGTACCCAACTAGAAAGGAGCTAGTGTCGGAGGACTACCATTGCAAACTCGAATAGGAGGAAGCCCTCATTGAATCGTTTGGACGGCTGCAAGATAGACTAGAAGCTCAAGAAGTTGAAAGGGAAGTCGAGAGGCAAGAACATAGGCGTCAGCTTGAACAGACGAACATGGAAAGGGAGGCTGATAGAGAAGCACTTAGGCAAGCTATGTTAATGTTGCAAGCAGCCCAACAGCAAGCTTTAGTACAAAAGGTAATATTAACAAAAACATATATGTTCTCATAGTTTATTGAACTGAAAATCATGATCTTGAACCCAATTCGAAATGCAGGCTAGCACAATTGTGGAGCCAACTGAAAGTGTTGCTGCTGCTGCAACAATTGAGGGGACACAAAATGTAACAACTACAGAGGGAGAACACATGATGCATAGTCAGCAGCTAGTTTGATGATAATACCTATAAAAAGGTTTAATTGTAACATGCATGTCATATTCTTGTCAAGGGGTGTAGTTTATTGAACTGAAATCATGATCGTGAACCCAATTCGAAATGCAGGCTAGCACAATTGTGGAGCTAACTGAAAATGTTGCTGCTGCTAAAACAATTGAGGGTGAAAGAGCATCTAGGCCCCTAGTGATTTTGGTGATTAATGACAATGTTGGTTACTACGACTAACGTGTGTTTTGCAGAGGCAAAGTCATAGGTAAGGTCATGGTAATAGGTACTCGATGGACAGGGACGTACATGCCTACTTAATAGTGGAAATCGTTTCAGTTTTCAAAGGATGGATGGACATCGTCAAGACAAGACTACGTCTAAGTGCCATATGGTGAAGAAGGGCACTTAGAGTAGTTTAGGACTTTGTTTTCCTTTGACCGTACTATTAAGAGGGGCTTCGATCTAGTAGCTTGACTTAGGCAAGGCTTTAGGTTTAGGTGTGGTGCACACTTGGTAAACCTAGCACTAGGCAGCTCAGAGATAGTCCTTAGATCGAGAGGAACCAACTTCATTTTGGAGCGATCGCGTTTCGACGAAGTTAGGGTGCCTAAGGAGGCACCGAACGCTACACCGGATGCTCTATGAGTGCGTCCGGTGAGGTCCTTAGCCGTTGGGAGTTTTCGGTGCTTAGGGTTAGGCACCTAACGCTAGCACCGGACTCACCGGGCAGCGTCCGGTCCCACACGTAGGGAGGTTGTAAACCTGCCCTGAGCACCGAACGCTAGCACTGGACGCACCGGTTAGCGTTCGGTCCCATATTCAGGGAGTTTGTAAAACTCCCCGGAGCACCGGACGGTGCCACCGGACGCTAAGAGGTAGCGTCCGGTGACCTGTCAGACGAAGGTACACTTAGCCGTTATGTGTCACCGGATGCTCGGTGCAGAGCGTCTGGTGCAACATTAACAGCGTCCCATGACCCCGTTTTTAGTGGAAAACAGTTGGGTGACCTTTGGACTTTGTGGGGAGTATTTATACTCCTCCACCTTGTCCATGAGAGGTCTCTTGCCCATTTGAACATCAGAGAAACTTATTGTGGAGCAAGAGAGTAGCAAGAGCCTAGAGAGGATTGAGATTTGTGTGATTTATTGAGAGAATCCTTCTCTAGTGAATTCCAAGAGTCAAGTGTGCATCCACCACTCTCTAGAGTGTTTGGGTCAAGTGAGAGTTCTTTGCTTGTTACTCTTGGTGATCGCCATCACCTAGACGGTTCGGTGGTGATTGGAGGCACGAAGACCGCCCGGAGTTCTTGTGGGTGGCTCATGTCAAGCTTGTGAGCGGTTTTGGGCGATTCACCGCGACAGAGTGTCGAAGAATCAGTCCGTAGAGAGCACTTGGTCCTTGCGCTGACCAAGGGGGAGCAAGACCCTTGCGCGGGAGCTCCAGTGAGGACTAGTTGAGAGTGGCGACTCTCCGATACCTCGGGAAAACATCGCCGAGCACTTTCTTCCACTACTCCTTTACATTCTAGCATTTACTTTGTGTTTTTACATTCTTAGAATTGCCATGCTAGAATAGGATTGGAACTAGGTTGCAAAACTTTTATCCGGTAGCTCTCTAGGTCACACTAGGCACAAGGGGTTGAATTGGAGCTTATAGGTTGCTTAAATTTTTAGAGAAGCCCAATTCACCCCCCTCTTGGGCATCTTGATCCTTTCAATTGGTATCGGAGCCTTGTGCTCATTATTTAGGCTTCACCGCCTAGAGAAAGATGTCTAACGGGGACGGACCGCCACCCATGTTCGATGGGGATGACTTCTTGTATTGGAAAATACGGATGGAGTCATATCTTGAGGCATGCGATGTAAAGTGCCTAAAAGCCACGACCGAAAGGTTTACCCCTCCGAAGAAAGACACCGCTCTTACTCCACAAGAGCAAGAAAACGAGAAGTTGAATTCGAAGGCCAAAAACCACATCTTTAGAGGCCTTTGCAAAGAGGTGTTCAACCGTGTTCGGAGCCACAAAACCGCCAATGCTCTTTGGAAGGAACTTTTTGCGCTCCATGAGGGATCAAAGAGTGAACACGAGGAACGCTATCACTTAGTGATGAACAAGCTTAATACATTTGAGATGCTTCCCAAAGAAAATGCTAATGAAATGTATTCTCGCTTGAATGTCATTGTAGAGGAGCTAAATGGACTTGGGCTCACTCAAATGAGTGCGGCGGATGTCGCAAGAAAGATACTATGTGTGCTCCCCATTGAGAAATATGGGCACATAGTAACGGTGCTTCATCAAGGCGATCTTTCCACCGCTACACCAACCGCCATATTGGGGAAGATCAATGCTCATGAGATGTATATGCATATGAACCCTCAAGATGGCTCCTCATCGGCCAAGAAGGAGAAGAAGGACTTGGCCCTCAAAGCTTCTCACAAGGGCAAAGCCAAGAACATTGAAGTTGAGTCATCAACTTGAAGTGATGATGATGCATCCATTGCTCTCATGGTGAGAAGAACCACCAAGATGTTGAAGAAGGTCAACAAGAATGGAGTCAACTTTGACTCCAAGAAGAAGTTCTTCACAAGTAGCAAGAGAAAGCCTATCTCCGAGATGGATTGCTACAATTGTGGTGAGCTTGGCCATCTTGCTCATCAATGTCCTAAGCCCAAGAAGGACAAATACAAGAAGAAGAACAAAGAGCAAGATGATTCAAGTGATGATGAGAAGAATGACAAGAAGCAATACAAGAAGAAAGGTAGCAAGAAGAAGGAGCACTACAAGAAGAAGAATGGCAAGGCTTACATTGTTGGTGATTGACTCACCGACATTGAGAGCTCTAGTGGTGACTCCTCCGGCAATGAGAGTGATGATGAGAAGGTTGCCGCCATTGCCATCGATGCTTCATCAACATCATCTTCACCACCATCTACATCCTCTACACACCTATGCCTCATGGCTAAGGGTGACCGGAAGGTACAAGGTGAGGACGAGAGTAGTGAAAGTGATAGTGAATATGAATCACCATCTTATGATGAACTTGTAAAATTGCTTAACAAGTACACAAAAGTCATAAGAAAATCTAGAAGTGAAAATGGAAAGCTTGAACTTGAAAATGAAACACTTCTAGCAAAGCTTAAGTCTAGTGATGAGCTTAAAAATCAAAATGAGATCATGACCACTAAGCTCAAGGAGCTCAAACTTTCTCTAAAAGAGCTCAAAGAAAACATGATAAACTTGAGAGTGTTCATGATGAGCTTATCACTAGATATAGAGCAATGAAAGAAGAGCTAACAACTCTAAAAGCCAACTTGAGATTGCTTATGAGCTTGCAATTGATGAAACACATATTGCTACTAACCATGTTGCTAAGCTTGATGTAGCCACATCTTGTGATGACTTACTTGTGGAGAGCACAAGCAAATGTGTCGATTGCAAGGGCAAGAAAGTGGTAGTGGCCGAGAGCTATGAGGACACTATCAAGCTCAAGGATGAAATTGTCATGCTCAAGAAAGAGCTGCAAGAGCAAGCCAAGCACAAGACAATTGTGATTGAGTCAATTGATCAAGACAAGAAGCTTGCATATGAGAACAAGTTACTCAAAGAAGAAAATCAATATCTCAAGCTTGGTTTGATGTTTGATAAGCAAGAAGAAGATGAGACTTTCATCTTGGATGAGTTAGCTAGCAACAATGACCCAATCATCAAGAAGCTAACTCAAGAGAATATCAAGCTCAAAAAGGAGAAGGAACATCTAACCATGGGGTTAGCCAAGTTCACAAAAGGGAAGGACCTTCAAAGTGAGCTTTTCATGAACACCGTCATGAAGATGGACAAGAGTGGGATTGGCTACAAGGCCCATCAAACAAAGCTCATCAAGTCACTAGCCACTCATGATCAAGCAAGCAAGCCAAAGCCAAAGAGATGCTTTGAGTGTGGTCAAGAAGGACACTTTTCTCATGAGTGTAAGGCACCACTACCACCACCCTTGCCCAAGCATGCAAGACCATTTGCCTTCAATGCTCACTACATTGTAAGGAAAGACAAGAGTGGCAAGGTCAAGGTTAGCTTTATGGGGCCGCCCAACAAGCAAAGGCCAAAGAAGATTTGGGTGCCAAAGCAACTAGTAGAGAAGGTCAAGGGCCCTAAACAAATGTGGGTCCCTAAATCTCAAGCTTGATCTCTTGTGTGTAGGTGAACTACAAGACCGGTGGATCACATAATTGATAGTGGTTGCCCTCAACATATGACCGGAGATCCCCGGATGTTCACCTCTCTCGATGAAGATGTTGACAACCAAGAGAAGATCACATTTGGTGACAATTCAAAAGGCAAGGTCAAGGGACTAGGAAAGGTTGCTATATCAAAGGACAACTCCATCACTAATGTGCTCTGTGTGCAATCTTTGAGTTTCAATTTGCTCTCGGTTCGACAACTTTGTGACCTTGGATTTGAATGCTTATTCAAGAAAAAGGAAGTAATTGTGACCAAGGAAGATGACAATGAAGTGATATTCAAAGGCTTCCGACACAACAACTTATATGTAGTTGATTTCTCATCCGAAGAAGTTGATGTCAAGACTTGCTTATTCACCAAGACCTCTCTTGGGTGGTTGTGGCATAGAAAGTTAGCGCATGTTGGAATGGGAACACTCAAGAAGTTGATGAAGAAAGAATTGATTAGAGGCTTGAAGGATGTGACATTTGAAAAAGACAAGCTTTGTAGTGCATGTTAAGCCGGCAAGCAAGTTGCAAACACTCATCCAACCAAGGCCTATCTCTCTACTTCAAGAGTGCTTGAGCTACTTCACATGGATCTATTTGGACCAACTACATATGCTAGTCTTGGAGACAACAAATATTGCTTGGTCATAGTTGATGATTTCTCCCGGCACACTTGGACATTCTTCTTGCAAGACAAGGCCGAAGTTGCATCAATATTCAAGAAGTTTGCAAAGAATGCCCAAAATCAATTTGATGTCAAGATCAAGAATATTAGAAGTGACAATGGCAAAGAATTTGAAAACACCAACATTGAAGAGTATTGTGATGAAGTCGGAATCAAACATGAGTTCTCCTCAACATACACACCACAACAAAATGGGGTTGTAGAAAGAAAGAACCGGACATTGATCACCTTGGCAAGAACAATGCTAGATGAGTACAACACTTCGGAGAAGATGTGGGCCGAGGCAATCAACACCGCATGCTATGCATCAAACTGGCTCTTTCCTCACAACTTCCTAGAGAAGACACCATATGAGTTGCTCAATGGGAAGAAGCCCGATGTCTCATTCTTTAGAGTGTTTGGGTGCAAATGCTACATCTACAAGAAGCTCCAACACTTGGGAAAGTTTCAAAGAAGATGTGACATTGGCTACTTGGTTAGCTATTCATCAAAGTCCAAGGCATATAGGGTCTTTAACCATGCCACAAACATGTTGAAGAAACATTTTATGTTGAATTTGATGAAACTAATGGCTCCCAAGGAGCAAGTGATAATCTTGATGATGTAGGTGGTGAACCATTGAGGGACACCATGAAGAACATGCCGGTGGGAGACATCAAGCCTAAAGAAGATGAAGATGTGCAAATCATTGAGCCACCATCCACCTCACATGTACCACAAGATGAAGACAAGGATGTGAGAGATGCTCATGAAGACACCCAAGTCACTCATGAGCAAGCGGTGGCACAAGCACAAGATGTTGATGCTCCCCAACCTACCCCTCAAGTGGCGCCAAGAAGAACATCACATCTCCTCCAAGATCACTCTCAAGATCTCATCATCGAGAGTTCATCACGTGGTGTAACTACACGCTCGAGACATGCTTTATTTATTGAACATCACGCTTTTGTTTCTCTTGAAGATGAACCAAATACTATAGAGGAAGCTCTTCGTGATGCAGATTGGATCATGGCCATGCAATAGGAGTTGAACAACTTCTCTCGCAACCAAGTATGGACCCTTGAAGAGCGACGCAAAGATGCAAGAGTGATTGGAACAAAGTGGGTCTTCCGAAACAAGAAGGATGATCAAGGCAAAGTGGTGCGCAACAAGGCAAGGCTCGTGGCAAAAGGCTTTTCACAAGTGGAAGGTCTTGACTTCGGTGAAACCTTTGCACCGGTGGCAAGACTTGAAGCAATACGTATCCTACTTGCATATGCATCTAGTCATGATATCAAGTTATTTCAAATGGATGTGAAAAGTGCTTTTTTGAATGGCTATATTAATGAGCTTGTCTATGTTGAGCAACCCCCCGGTTTTGAAGACCCTAGGTACCCCAAGCATGTCTACCGGTTGTCCAAGGCTCTCTATGGTCTCAAGCAAGCTCCTAGAGCTTGGTATGAGAGGCTTAGGGACTTCCTCATTGAGAAGGGCTTCAAGATTGGGAAAGTTGACACAACACTCTTCACCAAAAAAATGAATGGGGAAATCTTCATTTGCCAAGTTTATGTTGATGATATTATTTTTGGCTCTACTAATGAAGATTTTTGCAAGGAATTTGGTGATTTGATGTCTAAGGAGTTTGAGATGTCCATGATTGGCGAGCTATCCTTCTTCCTAGGATTTCAAGTAAAGCAAATGAAGGAAGGAGTCTTCATCTCTCAAGAGAAGTACACTCAAGATCTTCTCAAGAGGTTCAAGATGATGGATTGCAAGCCAATCAAGACTCCCATGGCATCAAATGGGCATCTCGACTTGGATGAGAGAGGTAACCCAATTGACAAGACTCTCTATCGCTCCATGATCGAAAGTCTACTCTACCTCACCGCATCTAGGCCCGATATCATGTTTAGTGTGTGTATGTGTGCAAGATATCAAGCAATGCCTATGGAATCTCACTTGATTGCCGTCAAGAGAATTCTTAGGTATCTAAAATACACACCTTGCCTAGGATTGTGGTATCCCAAAGGTGCAAGATTCCAACTTGTAGGCTATTCTGATTCGGACTATGTCGGGTGCCGCATTGATAGAAAAAGCACATCCGGAGGGTGCCACTTCCTAGGTAGATCTCTTGTCTCTTGGATGTCAAAGAAACAAAATAGTGTTGCCTTGTCAACGGCTGAGGTGGAATACATTGCCGCCGGTGCTTGTTGTGCACAAATACTCTACATGAAACAAACTTTGCTAGACTATGAAGTAGTACTAGACAAAGTACCTTTGTTGTGTGACAACGAAAGTGCCATAAAACTTGCTAACAACCCGGTTCAACACACCCGCACAAAACATATTGACATCCGCCACCACTTCCTTAGGCGGAATATCTCTATAGAATGTGGGAACAGAAAATCAATTGGCGGATATCTTCACAAAACCCCTAGATGAAGCTAGGTTTTGTTTGTTGAGAAATGAACTTAATGTGCTTGATCTCTCTAACTTCACTAAAAAATGAAGTTGTGTGTTGAAACTTGTAAATAGATTTTGCTTTGCATATCATGCATACTAAAACTAAAATACAAAACTTGTGTGTAGGGCTTGTCTAACATGGTTAAGATAACCCCTTTGTGTGTGTGGAAAAGCTTAACCTTGGATCAAACATGACAAGCATTAGTTTACTTTCAAGTATTGCATTTCACCTCATATCATATGCATGCTTGTTAGTTAACCGTTTCTTTTCGGTTCTTTGAGCATCCGCTGTGTTCGTCCATAGATAGGGGGAGCATTCAAAGCTCATCATGATTTAAACCCATAGCTTTATTGCCATAAGATGCTCCTTGGTGATTTCTCGGACTATTTTCATAAAAACTACTAAGCCTATGTGTTGACGCCATTTTTGGACGCGTACCCAGAAATCGGTAAAGAATAGATCGGCAGGAGGAACAACGGTAACTAGTCTACAAGAAAGTTGCCAATGAGGGTGATTGCCGATGAAGAGACAACTGAATATGACTAAGTCCAGAAGTGGTGACGCGTTCGTGCCGATGGTCAGCGTTAGTCTTTGCCGATGGTTATGATAAAAGTTTGCCGATGACTCGAAAGGAAAACATGAAGGTTGCCGATCGACCTGTGGTGGTGTCCCGGTCTGTTACGGGAGGATAGTTTTGTGTTTTCCATAGATGTTTAAATTTGTTTTGTATATGGATTCTGTTTAATTTGGAGTTCGAGTCCTAGTCGTGTCTGATTGTAGCTCTTTGAGCAGGGTATAAATATAGACCCTAGGGCCATGTAATGAAAAATCAATCAATGAAACACAAGTTTTTACTCATATTCCAGCATCTATTTTTCGACGACTTCGTCATATTTTTCCTTTTTATTATTACAAGTTCTTAGGAATTCATCGACTTAAGCTCGGCGTGTTCTCAAGTTCCGCGTGAGCACCTCTTGGCCGTGACATCCGGGCGCATCGCTGTTGTCGGGACTGTTGGGTATTTTAAACGCAAACAGAAAAATCCGCAAGCGCACGGATACCGGTGTAGTTTTCACCCGGTAGTATTCCAGAGTATCGATTTTCCACAGAGAACGTGAGTGTACTAATTAAGATCCAAGATCGCCCAAGGATAACTATATGATTATTTTTGGTGGGAAGAGAGGAAGTTTCCTGAGAGTTCTCTAGTTGATCTAAGAATCAAGAATTACTTCAAGATTATCTATTTCGGGACATCAGAACACTAACCATAGAAAGAGATGAGAAGGGGGCTAGGAAGCTCCGACTACGGTCCTACAAACACCGATCCGAACGTGGTGGAATACGTCGATCGTTAGGGCTGTCACTACCCTATGGCTACCACAACAATCTGCAGGATTGGGTGCAATTCCAGGTAATTGCAAGACTAAACACCACGTCTAATCTATTAATTACTACTCTAATGTTTCAAAGATTAGAGCACTTGATGCAAGCGGGAATCCAATAAATAACTTGAATGTAAATAAAAGTAATTAAAGAACTTAGGAATTATGAATTGAAGAACCTAGAGAACGATGAAGAACGAACCAGTTGCTGCAAAAGTACAATGTTGAGGAAGATCCGACAGATCCGGCTCCTCCTCCGCTCTCCTCTTCTCTCTCCCTATTTTCTAGATTACAACTAGAACTAACTAGAACTAGAACTAGATGAACTAGAGGTAGAACTAGAAGAACTAGAGGGATCCTCTCTACTTGGATGAAGAATTGAAACCCTCACTTTGATTCTGTAGAAGAGGTATGATCTCCAGGGGCCAGGGGGCCTTGCTTATATAGTATTTTCAGATGAATCTGGGCCGTCGGATCAAACCGACATTAATCGCACGGTTTTCCTTGATCCTTTAGGTCGGTGGAGCATAATCCGCGAAACGTGTCCTGATTGGGCACTGTAGCTGGGCGGGCGCCCAGGAGAGTTGGGCGGGCGCCCTGCCTCCGAGCCCGATTGCCTTCCCGTTCGTTCCCGTGGCTTCTGGAGTCTTCTAGATGATAGAAAATTGCGCGACACGTTAATATCTCTATGTAAACCCGACGTGTGGGCCTTTCTTCCGTATTTCCTGATAACCCCCTGCAGAAATAGACAAACACCAAAACTCGTGGAATTCTGTCAGATAAAACCCTAAGTCTAGGTGTTGGTTCCATTTAGATCCTTTTTCCTGATTAGTTGATGGTTAAATGTGAGCATTAAGGACCGTCAACAAGCTCCCCCAAGCTTATCCTTTGCTCGTCTCTGAGCAAAGATGAACTCAAGAGTTTCTGCTATGGTTTCACGCCTTAAAGATACACATGCGTTCAAATAAGATCTTATCTCTAGGTTAGGGTAAACTGTTAAGATTTAAACTTACTCATTTTACCTTCCACCACGGGACTTGTAACCGTCACTTCTGTCTTGAGTAGTTAAAAGATAGAACAGTCTAGTCAAGTGCCATGTCTCTTATTCTTGATCAGCTATAGCTCTGGGGTTTTTGCAGATTTTCAAATAAAACTCAGAGATTCCTTGTATGACTCTCTCTCAAATCTCTCTTTTGTGGTATTTCTGGATCCTTACCAAGGCAGTGATGGTATACGCCTTCTCTCAAAATCTGTAGTATTTATGGTATAAAGCATAGTGGCATTGTCTTCTCTCTCACCCTACTCTAATAAGGCTTTAATATCTGGAGCTCATAGGTGGGAGATAAAGTATACATACTTACAAGACATTTATTGCATAGTCAAACCATGGATCCAGAAGAACAAGTGAATAAGTCAAATCAAGATGTGCATGTGTGGCGAATGAATGGTGTATGATGGTGATAACAATGGTGAAAGTCTAATTCTACTTGTGCTCTTTTGAGGGGATACATACCTTTCTTGCTCTTTTGAAACTTTTTGAGGAGAATGAGATGCTCTATATTTTCTTTTTCTTTTCTCTCAGGTGGGTATCTTGTACCCCTAATTCTACTGTCGGACACTTGTCCATTTTTACCTCTCGTCTCACTTTTTCTTTTCTTTCGATGTTCCGGGCACTTGTCCCTTTTTATTTCCTCATATATTTTTTTTCTTTTTTTTAGAGCACTCATCTCTTGAAATAATGTAGCAAGTGGTAGTAACCAAGATAACTTGAGCATTTATTTCACAGGGGCAAACAGAAATGTTTTTGGCTATTCTCTCCCAGATTAGGAGTAGAATATTTTTTGGTGGTTCTGGAGATGGAAATGGGTGGATATATGTGGATGCGTACTTCCAGAGTAGAAGCAGCATGTATGAGTGAACGTGCAAGTGAATCTTGATTTAACCACATGACAAGCTCCTAAGGGTCTACACAGCTTGACCACACTCAATGCTCATAAGCAGTAAAAATAAATGTGTGGCTCAAAGTCTAATAAGCATGTATATATGGCTGTGGTAGGAATTTAAACTCTCATCATACAGGAACTCATCATGCAACATTTTAAAGATTTTCAAAGATAAAATTCTCCAGAATTCCAGCATCTCTAGGAACAGATAAACAACAGCTCAACCTTCCCATATCGTATCCGTTAACGACTTAGACTTTAGATCAAGTACTCTCCCCACAAGTTCAGGTTTAGAGCAAATCTTAATTAATACCAGCCATGCCTAAACCTGAGAGAGATTTCAATTTCAAGAACTAGTCATGGCAGAGCAACTATTCATCATTTGCATGTGAGAGCTTATCATGAGGGTTCATAGCAAACTTTATTTATTGATTTATTTAGCAAACTAAGCAAAGATATATATAAGCACAAAATCGTTATTTGGGTTTATATGATTATGCATCTTTTTATTATTAGAGTAAAGTATAAACGTGAGTAGAATACTTAGCTGGATAAATGGGGGTGCTCTCCCCCAAGCTGGATTTTGACGTAATTTCTTCTGATGTAGCTAGCAAGTGGTGGAGGTGTATTTCAATGTCGGCAGCACTCTGACAGTGATTAGAATGTCCTCCGTCTGCAAGTCTTCTTTGATCCTTGAATTCTGTGGAGCTCAAATAGACAACAAAGCTTTGTGGAACTAGTTAAGTGTTAGCATAAATATCTAGCCTTTATCATGTTGAGCCTCCTCAATAAATATTACTCTCTTTAGTAGGATCATAAATTTATTTTTATAATTTAATTTTTTTATAGGACAGGAATATACTTATTTCATTTTTATGCCACCACAGTGGATGTACTTATGGGTTTTATGCCATGAGCATACTCACATGGGGCTTACTATTTGTAACATTTTTATTTTCTTTTCAAGATGATATGAACCTGATTAACTAAGCAAACTATTTTAAATAGTTGAAAGGAAAAAGATAACTACCAAGTTTACCTCTTGGCAAGGCGTTCGGTGTTTTTACGTCCTCCGAACGGGACTCTCCATTTTCTCAGTCGTCCTGGGATTCGCCGGATGGCGTAGTCGGTGGTTCCGGCGGTGCCTGCTCTTCGTGTATAACTTTCTTCTCTCTACACACCTGACTCGGTGCTACGGTCTCTTCAGGACAGTTCTGTTCAAGTTGTATGTCTTCAGACCTTACTACTTCTTCTTCATAGTCTGCCCATCCGTCCTTGATGATTTGCCTCCTCTGGTTGCGGTTGCGTTGCCTTCTTCTAGTCCTGACCTACTTAGAGTCTTCAACTATATAGTTAGGGTCAGTGAAATAGCGGCGTACCTTTTCAGAGGGGAAGTGCATGTGGACTTCTCCGGTTACAATGAAGATGATTGCTTTAACGGTGCTGAGGAACAGTCTTCCAAGGATGACGGGTGGATCGAATTCGTCTTCTCCCATGTCAATAACTTTTCGGAATGTCTGATCTGCCATCTGGAGCTGAATGTATGTCGGTTTTAGGGGCATGGTTCCGAATAGGAGCTGATAAGTGACTGCGGCCATTATGTTGACGTCAGATCCGGTGTCGTAGAGTGTCTTCTGAAAAGAGTATCCGTTGATTGTGCACTCGATGCTTGGAACACCAGAGTTGTCCTTCTTGATCAAGAAAGGCGACTTGAGTTGACGATCTTGACCTCCTTGAGCTGCAGTGACCATCTTAGCTGACTCGGTCCACACTTGCTTGTTCCTGTTCCTCCTGTTGGTCCTCTTCCTTGGTTCATGTCTGGATTGCTCTGAGATTTGTGTAGTCTTGTTCTTGAAGGACAACGTCTCCTTCCTCCCTTTGATGTAGAAACTGATCTTGGCAGCACTAGCGTAGATGATAGCTTCGGAGGTGTTCAGGAATGGCCTCCCTAGGATGATGGGTGCCCTCTCATCAGTATCAGTCTCTATCACCATGAAATCTGCTAGAGCGTATAAGGTACCAACTCGGACGTAGAGGTTCTTCCATATTCCCTTTGGGAAACTTAGTTTCTGATCTGCAAGCTACAAACACATGGTTGTTTCTAGGAAAGGATGTGTAAAGAATTTTTCATAGAGAACCCTGAGCATAATGTTGACGCTGGAGCCAAAGTTGCAGAGTGCTTCTAGGAAGTCCACCATGCTGATGGAGATTGGGATGACGGGGCGTCCTGGATTGTCTCTCTTGACCGGCAGAAGGTCAGTAATTACTTCCACAACAGGGTTACTCTAGTAGTTACGTCCTCAAGCATCTCAGGGCAGTGATTGCCTGAGTGTCCATTATCTCCAGTGTGTTTGTGCTCGTAGATCTAGGTTCTTCACTTGGTGGAATCTGGGAGTTGTAAAACTCCTCCATATTTTACTCGAAGTGTACCTGCTCATAGAGACAAGGCAGAGATGAAGTGCATGGGCCCTGTTGATGGAAAACACCAACAGAACCAAAAATGTATTTGTTGTTCTCTAACATTAAGCATAGTGAGCAAGACAAAGTTGATGGATAGTAGGATCATGAGTGTAGCATTTAAAACATTTGTTAGATCAGATCACTCAACCTAATGGAAAGATAATCTATCTATACTTATGTTTTTTATATATATATGTATCTTCCAAAGATTGAGTGTGCAATATTTTAGTTCATGTGATTAGGAGTGTGGGATCACAAAGGTGGAAGGACTAAACATATTGAATCGATTGGGTTGGTTAATCTAGAGTTGTAAATCATACATGTTTGTCTCTTTTACTCATGTGAACGCCAGAACCAAGGAGAAACTTATAAAAGTGATAGTCAAGTACTTTAAGATGTTACCTTACTTGAAGAGTGATGGTACAGTATCACCTGAAGCTTTCCTTTCTTAGTGGTTGTGCATCGTGTTTGTGGCACCCTCCATGGATCATCTCTTATGAGCCATGCCTTCCTTGTGTAAATTGTTAAACTTCATGTGTGTCTCTCTTTGTCTCCAATGTGAGTTTATCTCAGGACTTCCCAGGTCGATATTGAAAGTTTTCCTGTAGGGGTTAGTCCAACAAAATATACCAATGTCTACACAAGCAGTTTTTAGTTCAATAATCAAACTAGACTCCATGTCTAATTAGATTAAGGAAGGCTGTTTAACCTAAGCACCATGCTTAATTTAAAAACCAATAGAAGTATGTACAGTACTTCCAAACTAACACTTACTAGGATAAACAATGGTAGCGTGATGGCTTTTATAGAGATCTACTCAAGTGGAGATGAAGTAGTGTGATTACTATTTAACAAATTGAGCATGTCTCAAAGGTAGGGACAACCAACATAGCAACATGGCAAATGATGTTTTTATATAAAGTACTCCCCCAAGCTTGAATTTTGCAAAATTCAAGTTTGGATGAATTTAATTCAATGTTGTATGATGATTGGTTGTACATACCTTGTGCTTGTCATTCATCCGATCTTCTTGCGCCAATCCTAGAAAGGTTAGTGACAAGAATACCCGAAGGAATTTTTTTTACAATTATCCTTATATGCTCAATACACAAGGTAATGTTGCAAATAATTAAAAGCTCATGTTATGAGCTGATCAGTGCTTGTTTTAGGACACTAAGCTTGTCCTTGGGAAACCCTCAATTTATGTCGGCGAAGTGGTTTCCCCTCCAACGCTGACCTATATCAAGATCAACTCAACGAGATCTGCAATATTTAATATAGACATATGCATCGACAACCGCCCTTTTAAAGTTTTTATGAATAGAAAGTAAGAGGGGGTTGGAGATCTCGAATGTGGTGATGTTGGAGAGACCAATGGATTGTGAAGATGTTGCATATGAGCATGGAGTAAATGAAGTGGCTATGAAATAAATTCCATGCTCATTAATGCTTAGAGTGAAATCCATGTGGTATGGTGAAAGTGATAAGGTGAGTGTGGTAAAAAAGGAAAAGAAAAAGGATACACAGACGACTTGGTTCAAAACTAGCACAGCTACCATTCCCCGGCAACGGCGCCAGAAAGCTTGTTGGGTATTTTAAACGCAAACAGAAAAATCCGCAAGCGCACGGATACCGGTGTAGCTTTCATCCGGGAGTATTCCAGAGTATCGATTTTCCACAGAGAACGTGAGTGTACTAATTAAGATCCAAGATCACCCAAGGATAACTATATGATTATTTTTGGTGGGAAGAGAGGAAGTTTCCTGAGAGTTCTCTAGTTGATCTAAGAATCAAGAATTACTTCAAGATTATCTATTTCGGGACATCAGAACACTAACCACAGAAAGAGATGAGAAGGGGGCTAGGAAGCTCCGACTACGGTCCTACAAACACCGATCCGAACGTGGTGGAATACGTCGATCGTTAGGGCTGTCACTACCCTATGGCTACCACAACAATCCGCAGGATTGGGTGCAATTCCACGTAATTGCAAGACTAAACACCACGTCTAATCTATTAATTACTACTCTAATGTTTCAAAGATTAGAGTGCTTGATGCAAGCGGGAATCCAATAAATAACTTGAATGTAAATAAAAGTAATTAAAGAACTTAGGAATTATGAATTGAAGAACCTAGAGAACGATGAAGAACGAACCAGTTGCTGCAAAAGTACAATGTTGAGGAAGATCCGACAGATCCGGCTCCTCCTCCGCTCTCCTCTTCTCTCTCCCTATTTTCTAGATTACAACTAGAACTAACTAGAACTAGAACTAGATGAACTAGAGGTAGAACTAGAAGAACTAGAGGGATCCTCTCTACTTGGATGAAGAATTGAAACCCTAACTTTGATTCTGTAGAAGAGGTATGATCTCCAGGGGCCAGGGGGCCTTGCTTATATAGTATTTTCAGATGAATCTGGGCCGTCGGATCAAACCGACATTAATCGCATGGTTTTCCTTGATCCTTTAGGTCGGTGGAGCATAATCCGCGAAACGTGTCCTGATTGGGCACTGTAGTTGGGCGGGCGCCCAGGAGAGTTGGGCGGGCGCCCTGCCTCCGAGCCCGATTGCCTTCCCGTTCGTTCCCGTGGCTTCTGGAGTCTTCTAGATGATAGAAAATTGCGCGACACGTTAATATCTCTATGTAAACCCGATGTGTGGGCCTTTCTTTAGTATTTCCTGATAACCCCCTGCAGAAATAGACAAACACCAAAACTCGTGGAATTCTGTCAGATAAAACCCTAAGTCTAGGTGTTGGTTCCATTTAGATCCTTTTCCCTGATTAGTTGATGGTTAAATGTGAGCATTAAGGACCGTCAACAGGGACCAAAGTGTTCAAGTTACCACCTTTGCCGATAGTAAGGTCAAATCGGGTGGCACGCCTTAACGTTTGAATCGGGTATTAGCCCTTTGTATTTGCAGATCCAGCTTTTGCACCAACACATCTTTTGGCACTCCCGGTGGGACACAGATTCAAGATCAAGATTGACATGGCGACTAGCGATTTTGACTTGGAGAATGTCATCCCCGTGACGGAAGCTAATCTCAGTGATGAGCAGAAGCAAGCTATTGCAAAAGCCATGGAGGACTACAAGCAGCAATGTTTGAAATCCTTCAGTATCAACAGGAGTGGCGAAGTAATCCAGAAAGAAGCACTGTCGGCACCTCGGCAGGTTACTTTTCAAGCCAAGCCTGGTAAACTTCAAGATATGGTTGATAGTGCTATTAACCGTGCCTTGATCAATCAAGCTGGTGTGCTTTCCAATACGGTTTTTAATGCCGTGCCTAGAACTTTCAAAGAAGGACAATTGCCACCAAATTATGTGGGCCCTGTCTATCATTAGCCGAGATCACTAGTAGTCACAGCTCCATCGGCTGCTACAGCCGCTGCGGGCACAGAAACTGCCGTTCCTCCAGGTACGTCGGGAGTCACTAATGCGCAGACCACACCGATGACAACCAATCCATCGACATCAGATGAGTCAATCAAGCTGGCCACAGACTTATTAGCATCGACAAAGTCGGGATCTGTTCCTCCTAACTGGTGGGGTTTTGGTATGCCCCCAGAGTTCATGTTGAAGACACCCGGCACATCTTAGACGGCTGATACGAGAGGCAAGGCTCCTATGGCATCGGCACCTCCCAATCTGCCAATGAATCAGAGTCCCCAGTATACTACAACTACTACTGCAAGACCTTACACTGGGAATTCTCAAGCTCCAACATTCCAGATGCCTAACGCATCGGCAGATTCAATGTCGACGCAACAGAGGTTTATGACTCAGCCGGGGTATGTCAACTCAATGATGATGCCCATTTTCCAGTCATCGGCAGGGTTTATGCCGATGAATGCCAACAATGGATGGACAGGGCAGCAAGTGTTTCCACAGATGCCTCAACAGAATCATCAGGCTATAGGGTTTCAACAAGGCCAGATCCAACCTGGGTTCCAGAATCAAGGGTTGGCCAACCAGCCGATGAATCTTGGTCAACAGATTGGTGGTCAGACGATTAACCCTATGTTCCATGCAGATCGTGTGCCTCAGCGACACGTGGAGATTTATCAGCAGGCGCCAGATCCACTTCCACCTCATCGGCAAGATGCCGATGCTTATTGGGCCGATAAGATTGCTGAAATAATGAGAGACCAATTTGGGATAAAACCAAAAGTCAATACTTACTCTTATCGGACACCATATCCTCCTGCATATGATTTAATCCCACTTCCAAATCGGTACAAGGTACCCGATTTTACTAAGTTTTCTGGACAGGATGACACATCAACTATGGAGCATGTCAACAGGTTCATCATCTAATTTGGCGAGGCTGCTAACAGAGACGAATTGAGGGTTCGCTTGTTCTCGTCATCCTTGTCTGGATCGGCTTTCACCTGGTTTATTTCATTACCTCCTAACTCAGTGATTACTTGGGCCGATCTAGAAAAGCAATTCCATAAATCCTTCTTTTCTGGAGTCCATGAGAAGAAGATCACTGATTTGGTCAAATTGAAGCAACGCAATGATGAATCGGTTGAAAGTTTTGTGCAGAGATTGCGGGAGGTCAAGAACAAATGCTATAGTCTGGTGTTGGACGATCGGCAGTTAGCTGATTTGGCTTTCCAAGGTTTGTTGCCACACGTTAGGGACAAGTATGCCTCTCAAGAATTCGAAAGCTTAAGTCACTTGGTGCAGAGAATTTCTGATCAGGATATCAGACCTTTTGAACCCAAGAGAGCATGGAACAAAAAGGTGTCATTTGTTGATGAGGCAACAAGCTCGGATTCTGATGAGGAGCCGGTCATCGGTTTGGTAGAGTGGGTAAAAAACAAGAAGCCGATGTCTTGCCCTTTGGGGCATAAAGAGCCGGAGAAGTTTGCATTTGATATTACTAAAGCCGATAGAATATTTGACTTTCTACTTCAGGAAGGCCAGATCAAGTTGTCACCCAATCACGTGGTTCCATCGGCTAAAGAATTGAAGAAGATGAAATATTGAAAGTGTCACAATACAACTTCTCACAGCACCAATGAGTGCAAAGTTTTCAGGCAACAGTTGCAATCGGCTATAGAATCTGGGAGAATCAAGTTTGACAATTCCAAAACTCAGAAGCCGATGAAGATTGATCAACATCCTTTCCCAACAAATATGTTGGATGCTAAGGGAAAAACCAAGGTTTTGACCTCGGAAGCAGCTGAAAAGAGTGCGTCGGTAGATCCTCAACATCAAATTACTGCTGCCGATGCCAAAGGAAAAGGCTTGATCCAAGAGAGAAATAGTTCAGGAAGGCCTCCCCGATCTGGTATTGTGATAACTCATAGAAGGCCTCGGGAAACTTAGCAGCAACGTGAAGATCGGTATCGGCTCCAGCAAGAAGACTATCATCGGGAAGAAGAAAGACACCGACAGGAGTGGAATCGGCACAGAGATCACTGGAACTGCCCGTTCTTCATCCAATGCTGGGAGCAGAATATTAAATTACCCACTGTTAGAGATTGCCCTGAATGCAATGGTTATGATCAGTATGACAGATCTGATCGGCGCTATCATAATGATGATCGGCAGTTTAGTGGGCCGAATAGGGGGAAAGCGTTAGTTCATGATCGGCTGGGGGGCAGACTTAGTGTACATGATAGGCTTGGTGATTGTGTTCAATATTTTCCTAGGAATCAGGAAGAACTTAAAGAGATGGCAAATGCACGAGTTCCCGATGAGTTCATATTTTGCAGGGACGCTAATACTCATCGGATGGAGTCAAGGGAACATCGTCGTCCATCGGCAAAGTAGTCACCACTTCCCCCATGGTGTCTAGAGGGGTTGACTAAGACACAGAAAAGGAGACTGCAGCGCGAAAGACGAGAGGAGCTAAGCAAGGGCGAGAACTATCTGGGGGTCAGCAACAACTGGATCCTAAGGGGAAAGGGCCATCGGCGGATGTTAACATGGTATTTGTGTTGCCGATGGAATTCCTCACGCCGTCCAGTGATGATGAAGAGTTGGGGTTTTCCGACCAGGTAGCTCAGTTGGCTCTGGATCCGACGACAGCTATCTTTGAAAAGTTATCTGATGCAAGATAGGTGCATGATTTGCAAAGAACATACCATATGCTTAGAAGTCAATTTTGACGCACCCAATGGAACTCCTAGTTGACGTGTGTCATATGGAATCTTGCTTCGGTCCGTTTGTAGACATTGTACGTTTTAGTGCAAGATAGGTGCACAGTTTGCGCCTAATGCACCATAGTCTAAGAAACCATTTTGGATGCACTATTTGGTACTCTTGGGTGAAGAGGCTGAAGTGGAAGCTTGGTTCGATCAGTTTAGAGATAGTACTAATCCTTATGCAAGGTAGGTGTATGGTTTGCATGGAACATACCATATGCTTGGAAATTAATTTGGATGCACCCGATGGAACTCCTTGATGACGTGTGTCATATGGAATCTCGCTTCGGTCCATTTGGAGACATTGTTAGTTTCGGTGCAAGAAAGGTGCACAGTTTGCACCTAATGCACCATACACTAAGAAACCATTTTTGATGCACTTGTTGGTACTCCTAGGTGAAGGGGCTCAAGTGGATGCTCGGTTCGGTCTGTTTAGAGATAGTGCTATTCTTGATGCAAGATACGTGCACGGTTTGCATGGAATAACCAAATGCTTGGAAAACAATCTCGACGCTCATGATGGAACTCCTAGATGACGTGTGTCATAGGAAATCTTGCTTCGGTCTATTTGGAGACAGTGTTAGTTTCGGTGCAAGATAGGTGCAAGGTTTGCATATAATGCAGCTTAGGCTAAGAAACCATTTTGGACGCACCCGATGGTACTCCTTGGTAAAAGGCTCAAGTGAAAGCTCAGTTTGGTCTATTTGGAGAAAGTGCTAATCTTGATGCAAGATAGATGCACGGTCTGCATGGAACGTACCATATACTTAGAAATTAATTTGGACACACCCGATAGAACTCCTTGATGACGTGTGTCATATGGAATCTCGCTTTGGTGTGCTTAGAGACAGTATTAGTTTTGGTGCAAGATATGTGCACGGTTTGTGCCTAATTTACCAAAGTCTAACAAACCATTTTGGAAGCACCTGTTGGTACTCCTAGGTGAAGAGGCTCAAGTGGAGGCTCGGTTCAGTCTGTTTACAAATAGTGCTAATCTTGATGCAAGATAGGTGCATCATATGCTTAGAAATCAATTTGGACGCATCAGATGGAACTCCTAGATGACATGTGTCATATGGAATCTCACTTCGGTCTATTTAGAGACAGTGTTAGTTTCGGTGCATGATTGGTGCACGGTTTGCACCTAATGCACCATAGGTTAAGAAACCATTTTGGATGCACCCGATGGTACTCCTACGTCAAGGGGCTCAAGTGAAAGCTTGGTTTGGTCTATTTGGAGATAGTGCTAATCTTGATGCAAGATAGATGCATGGTTTCCATGGAACATACAATATGCTCAGAAATCAATTAGGACGCACCTGACATAACTCCTTGATGATGTGTGTCATATGGAATCTTGCTTCGGTTCGTTTAGAGACAGTGTTAGTTTTGGTAGAAGATATGTGCACGGTTTACGTCTAATGCACCATAGGCTAAGAAACCATTTTAGACGCACGTGATGGTACTCGTAGTTGAAGAGGCTCAAGTGGAGGCTCGAGTTGGTCTGTTCAGATATAGTGCTAATCTTGATGCAAGATAGTTGCACAGTTTGCATGGAACGTACCATATGTTATGAAATCAATTTGGACGCACCCAATGGAACTCCTAGATGATGTGTGTCATATGGAATTTCGCTTCGGTCTATTTGGAGACAATGTTAGTTTCGGTGCAAGATAAGTGCATAGTTTGTGCCTAATGCACCGTACTCTAAGAAACCATTTTTGATGCACCTGTTTGTACTCCTAGATGAAGAGGCTCAAGTGGAAGGTCGGTTCGGTCTGTTTGGAGATAGTGCTAATCTTGATGCAAGATAGGTGCACGGTTTGCATGGAACATACCATATGCTTGGAAATCAATTTGGATGCACCCAATGGAACTCCTTGATGACGTGTGTCAAATGGAATCTCGATTTGGTCTATTTAGAAACAGTGTTAGTTTCGGTGCAAGATATGTGCATGATTTGCGCCTAATGCACCATAGTCTAAGAAACCATTTTGGATGCACCTATTGGTACTTCGGTGGAGAGGCTCAAGTGCAAGCTCGTTTGATCTGTTTAGAGATAGTGCTAATCTTGATGCAAGATAGGTGCATGATCTGCAAGGAACATACCATATGCTTAGAAATCCATTTGGACGCACCCAATGGAACTCCTAGATGACGTGTGTCATATGGAATCTTGCTTCGGTCCGTTTGTAGACATTGTAAGTTTTAGTGCAAGATAGGTGCACTGTTTGCGCCTAATGCACCATAGTCTAAGAAACTATTTTGGAAACACTATTTGGTACTGCTGGATGAAGAGGCTCAACTGGAATCTTGGTTCGGTCAGTTTGGAGATAGTGCTAATCCTTATGCAAGGTAGGTGCATGGTTTACATGGAACATACCATATACTTGGAAATCAATTTGGATCCACCCGATGGACCTCCTTGATGACGTGTTTCATATGGAATCGCGCTTCGGTCCATTTGGAGACATTGTTAGTTTCAGTGCAAGATAGGTGCACAGTTTGCACCTAATGCACCATAGTCTAAGAAACCATTTTGGACGCACTTGTTGGTACTCCTAGGTGAAGGGGCTCAAGTGGATGCTCGGTTCGGTCTGTTTGGAGATAGTGCTAATCTTGATGCAAGATAGGTGCACGATTTGCATGAAACAACCAAATGCTTGGAAAACAATCTCGACGCACATGATGGAACTCCTCGATGACGTGTGTCATACGAAATTTTGCTTTGGTCTGTTTGGAGACAGTGTTAGTTTCGGTGCAAGATAGGTGCATGGTTTGCATATAATGCAGCATAGGCTAAGAAACCATTTTGGACGCACCCGATGGTACTCCTTGGTAAAAGGCTCAAGTGAAAGCTCAGTTTGGTCTATTTGGAGATAGTGCTAATCTTGATGCAAGATAGATGCACGGTCTGCATGGAACGTACTATATGCTTAGAAATTAATTTGGACACACCCGATAGAACTCCTTGATGACGTGTGTCATATGGAATCTCGCTTTGGTGTGCTTACAGACAGTATTAGTTTCAGTGCAAGATATGTGCACTGTTTGCGCCTAACGCACCAAAGTCTAAGAAACCATTTTGGAAGCACCTGTTGCTACTCCTAGGTGAAGAGGCTCAAGTGGAGGCTCGGCTCAGTCTGTTTAGAGATAGTGCTAATCTTGATGCAAGATAGGTGCACCATATGCTCAGAAATCAATTTGGACACACCAGATGGAACTCCTAGATGACATGTGTCATATGGAGTCTCGCTTCAGTCCGTTTAGAGATAGTGTTAGTTTCGATGCAAAATAGAGGCACGGTTTGCACCTAATGCACCATAGGATAAGAAACCATTTTGGACGCACCCGATGGTACTCCTAGGTCAAGGGGCTCAAGTGAAAGCTCGGTTTGGTCTATTTGGAGATAGTGCTAATCTTGATGCAAGATAGATGCACGGTTTCCATGGAACATACAATATGCTCAGAAATCAATTAGGACACACCTGATATAACTCCTTGATGATGTGTGTTATATGGAATCTTGCTTCGGTTCGTTTAGAGATAGTGTTAGTTTTGGTAGAAAATATGTGCACGGTTTATGCCTAATGCACCATAGGCTAAGAAACCATTTTAGACGCACCCGATGGTACTCGTAGTTCAAGAGGCTCAAGTGGAGGCCTGATTTGGTCTGTTCGGATATAGTGCTAATCTTGATGCAAGATAGTTGCACAGTTTGCATGCAACGTACCATATGTTATGAAATCAATTTGGATGCACCCAATTGAACTCCTAGATGACGTGTGTCATATGGAATCTCGCTTCGGTCTATTTGGAGACAATGTTAGTTTCGTTGCAAGATAGGAGCATAGTTTGTGCCTAATGCACCATAGTCTAAGAAACTCTTTTTGACGCACCTGTTTGTACTCCTAGATGAAGAGGCTCAAGTGGAAGCTCGAGTCGGTCTATTTGGAGATAGTGCTAATCTTGATGCAAGATAGGTGCACGGTTTGCATGGAACATACCATATGCTTGGAAATCAATTTGGATGTACCCGATGGAACTCGTTGATGACGTGTGTCATATGGAATCTCTCTTTGGTCTGTTTAGAAACAGTGTTAGTTTTGGTGCAAGATAGGTGCATGGTTTGCGCCTAATGCACCATAGTTTAAGTATCATTTTGGAAGTACCTTTTGTTACTTCGGTGAAGAGGGTCAAGTGGAAGCTCAGCTTGTATTGTTTGGAGATAGTGCTAATCTTGATGCAAGATAGATGCACGGTCTGCATAGAATGTACCATATGCTTAGAAATTAATTTAGACACACCCGATAGAACTCCTTCATGATGCGTGTCATATGGAATCTCGCTTTGGTGTGCTTAGAGACAGTATTAGTTTCGGTGCAAGATATGTGCACGGTTTGCGCCTAATGCACCAAAGTCTAAGAAACCATTTTGGAAGCACATGTTGGTACTCCTAGGTGAAGAGGCTCAAGTGGAGGCTCGGTTCGCTCTGTTTAGAGATAGTGCTAATCTTGATGCAAGATAGCTGCATGATTTGCATGGAACATACCATATGCTTAGAAATCAATTTGGATGCACTAGATGGAAATCCTAGATTACATGTGTCATATGGAATCTGACTTTGGTCGGTTTAGAGCAGTGTTAGTTTCGGTGCAAGATAGGTGCACGGTTTGCACCTAATGCACCATAGGATAAGAAACCATTTTGGACGCACCCGATGGTACTCCTAGGTCAAGGGGCTCAAGTGAAAGCTCAGTTTGGTCTGTTTGGAGATAGTGCTAATCTTGATGCAAGATAGTTGCACGGTCTGCATGGAACGTACCATATGCTTAGAAATTAATTTGGACACCCGATAGAACTCCTTCATGACGTGTGTCATATGGAATCTCGCTTTTGTGTGCATAGAGACAATATTAGTTTCGGTGCAAGATATGTGCACGGTTTGCGCCTAATGCACCAAAGTCTAAGAAAACATTTTGGAAGCACCTGTTGGTACTCCTAGGTAAAGAGGTTCAAGTGGAGGCTCGGTTCAGTCTGTTTAGAGATAGTTCTAATCTTGATGCAAGATTGGTGCACGACTTGCATGGAACATACCATATGCTTAGAAATAAATTTGGATGCACCAGATGGAACTCCTTGATGACATGTGTCATATGAAATCTCACTTCAGTCCGTTTAGAGACAGTGTTAGTTTCGGTGCAAGATAGGCTCACGGTTTGCACCTAATGCACCATAGGATAAGAAACCATTTTGGACGCACCCGATGGTACTCCAAGGTCAAGGGGCTCAAGTGAAAGCTCAGTTTGGTCTGTTTAGAGATAGTGCTAATCTTGATGCAAGATAGATGCACGGTTTGCATGGAACATACGATATGGTCAGAAATCAATTATGACGCACCTCATATAACTCCTTGATGATGTGTGTCATATGAAATCTTGCTTCGGTTCATTTATAGATAGTGTTAGTTTTGGTAGAAGATATGTGCACTGTTTACGCCTAATGCACCATAGGCTAAGAAACCATTTTACACGCATCCGATGGTACTTGTAGTTGAAGAGGCTCAAGTGGAGGCTCGATTTGGTCTGTTTAGATATAGTGCTAATCTTGATGCAAGATAGTTGCACAGTTTGCATGTAATGTACCATATGTTAAAAAATCAATTTGGACGCACCCAATGGATCTCCTATGTGATGTGTGTCATATGGAATCTTGCTTCGGTCTGTTTGGAGACAATGTTAGTTTCGGTGCAAGATAGGTGCATAGTTTGTGCCTAATGCACCATAGTCTAAGAAACCATTTTTGACGCACCTATTTGTACTCCTAGATGAAGAGGCCCAAGTGGAAGCTCGGTTCGGTCTGTTTGGAGATAGTGCTAATCTTGATGCAAGATAGGTGCACGGTTTGCATGGAACATACCATATGCTTGGAAATCAATTTGGATGCACCCGATGGAACTCCTTGATGACGTGTGTCATATGGAATCTCTCTTTGGTCTGTTTAGAAACAGTGTTAGTTTCGGTTCAAGAAATGTGCATGGTTTGCGCCTAATGCACCATAGTCTAAGAAACCATTTTGGAAGCACCTGTTGGTACTTCGGTGAAGAGGGTCAAGTGGAAGCTCGGTTTGATCTGTCCGGAGATAGTGCTAATCTTGATGCAAGATAGATACACAGTCTGCATGGAACGTACCATATGCTTAGAAATTAATTTAGACACACCCGATAGAACTCCTTCATGATGTGTGTCATATGGAATCTCGCTTTGGTGTGCTTAGAGACAATATTAGTTTCGGTGCAAGATATGTGCACGGTTTGCGCCTAATGCACCAAAGTCTAAGAAACCATTTTGGAAGCACCTGTTGGTACTCCTAGGTGAAGAAGCTCAAGTGGAGGCTCGGTTTGGTCGGTTTAGAGATAGTGCTAATCTTAATGCAAGATAGGTGCACGATTTGCATGGAACATACCATATGCTTAGAAATCAATTTGGATGCACTAGATGGAACTCCTAGATGACATGTGTCATTTGGAATCTGATTAAGGTCTGTTTAGAGACAGTGTTAGTTTTAGTGCAAGATAGGTGCACGGTTTGCACATAATGCACCATAGGATAAGAAACCATTTTGGACGCACCTGATGGTACTTCTAGGTCAAGGGGCTCAAGTGAAAGCTCAGTTTGGTCTGTTTGGAGATAGTGCTAATCTCGATGCAAGATAGATGCACGGTTTGCATGGAACATACGATTTGGTCAGAAATCAATTAGGACGGACCTGAGATAACTCCTTGATGATGTGTGTCATATGGAATCTTGCTTCAATTCGTTTAGAGATAGTGTTAGTTTTGGTAGAAGATATGTGCATGGTTTACGCCTAATGCACCACAGGCTAAGAAACCATTTTAGACGCATCCGATGGTACTCATAGTTGAAGAGGCTCAGTTTGCATGCAACGTACCATATGTTAAGAAATCAATTTGGACACACATAATGGAGCTACTAGATGACGTGTGTTATATGGAATCTCGCTTCGGTCTGTTTGGAGACAATGTTAGTTTCGGTGCAAGATAGGTGCATATCTTGTGCCTAATGCACCATAGTCTAAGAAACCATTTTCGACGCACCTGTTTGTACTCCTAGATGAAGAGGCTCAAGTGGAAGCTCGGTTCGGTCTGTTTGGAGATAGTGCTAATCTTGATGCAAGATAGGTGCACGATTTGCATAGAACATACCATATGATTGGAAATCAATTTGGATGCACCCGATGGAACTCCTTGATTACGTGTGTCATATGGAATCTTGCTTTGGTCTGTTTAGAAACAGTGTTTGTTTTGGTGCAAGATATGTGCATGGTTTGCGCCTAACGCACCATAGTCTAAGAAACCATTTTAGAAGCACGTGTTGGTACTTCGGTGAAGAGGCTAAAGTGGAAGCTCGGTTTGATCTGTTTAGAGATAGTGCTAATCTTGATGCAAGATAGGTGCATGATTTGCAAGAAACATACCATATGCTTAGAAATCAATTTGGACGCACCCAATGGAACTCCTAGATGACGTGTGTCAGATGGAATCTTGCTTTGGTCCGTTCGTAGACATTGTAAGTTTTAGTGAAAGATAGGTGCACAGTTTGCGCCTAATGCATGGTCTTAGAAAATATTTTGGACGCACTATTTGGTACTCCTGGGTGGAGAGGCTCAAGTGGAAGCTTGGTTCGGATAGTTTGGAGATAGTGCTAATCCTTATGCAAGGTAGGTGCATGGTTTGCATGGAACATATCATATGCTTGGAAATCAATTTGGATACACCCGATGAAACTCCTTGATGACGTGTGTCATATGGAATCTCACTTCGGTCCATTTGGAGATATTGTTAGTTTCGGTACAAGATAGGTGCAAGGTTTGCACATAATGCAGCATAGGCTAAGAAACCATTTTGGACGCACCCGATGGTACTCCTAGGTAAAAGGCTCAAGTGAAAGCTCGGTTTGGTCTATTTGGAGATAGTGCTAATCTTGATGCAAGATAGATGCGCAGTTTGCATGGAACATACCAAATGCTTAGAAATCAATCTGGACGCACATGTTGGAACTCCTAGATGACGTGTGTCATACGAAATCTTGCTTTGGTCTGTTTGGAGATAGTTTTAGTTTCGGTGCAAGATAGGTGCAAGGATTGCACATAATGCGGCATTGGCTAAGAAACCATTTTGGACGCACCCGATGGTACTCCTAGGTAAAAGGCTCAAGTGAAAGCTCGGTTTGGTCTATTTGGAGATAGTGCTAATCTTGATGCAAGATAGATGCACAGTCTGCATGGAACGTACCATATGCTTAGAAATTAATTTGGACACACCCGATAGAACTCCTTGATGACGTGTGTCATATGGAATCTCGCTAGAGACAGTATTAGTTTTGGTGCAAGAAATATGCACGGTTTGCGCCAAATGCACCAAAGTCTAAGAAACCATTTTGGAAGCACCTGTTGGTACTCCTAGGTGAAGAGGCTCAAGTGGAGGCTCGGTTCGGTCAGTTTAGAGATAGTGCTAATCTTGATGCAAGATAGGTGCACGATTTGTATGGAACATACCATATGCCTAGAAATCAATTTGGATGCACCAGATGGAACTCCTAGATGACATGTGTCATATGGAATCTCACTTCGGTCCGTTTTGAGACAGTGTTAGTTTCGGTGCAAGATAGGTGCATGGTTTGCACCTAATCCACCATAGGATAAGAAACCATTTTGGATGCACCTGATGGTACTCCAAGGTCAAGGTGCTCATGTGAAAGCTCGGTTTGATTTTGTTTGGAAATAGTGCTAATCTTGATGCAAGATAGATGCACGGTTTGCATGGAACATACGATATGCTCAGGTATCAATTAGGACGCACCTAATATAACTCCTTGACAGTGTTAGTTTTGGTAGAAGATATGTGCACGGTTTACGCCTAATGCACCATAGGCTAAGAAACCATTTTAGACGCACCCGATGGTACTCATAGTTGAAGAGGCTCAAGTGGAGGGTCGATTTGGTCTGATTGGATATAGTGCTAATCTTGATGCAAGATAGTTGCACAGTTTGCATGGAACATACCATACGTTATGAAATCAATTTGGACGCACCCAATGGAATCCTAGATGATGTGTGTCATATGGAATCTCGCTTCGGTCTGTTTGGAGACAATGTTAGTTTCGGTGCTAGATAGGTCCATAGTCTAAGAAACCATTTTTGACGCACCTATTTGTACTCCAAGATGAAGAGGCTCAAGTGGAAGCTCGGTTCGGTCTGTTTGGAGATAGTGCTAATCTTAATGCAAGATAGGTGCACGGTTTGCATAGAACATAACTTATGCTTCGAAGTCAATTTGGATACACCTGATGCAACTCCTTGATGACGTGTGTCATATGGAATCTCTCTTTGGTCTATTTAGAAAAAGTGTTAGTTTCGGTGCAAGATATGTGCATGGTTTGCGCCTAATGCACCATAGTCTAAGAAACCATTTTGGAAGCACCTGTTGGTACTTCAGTGAAGAGGCTCAGTGGAAGCTCGGTTTGATTTGTTTGGAGATAGTGCAAATCTTGATGCAAGATAGGTGCATGATTTGCATGGAACATACCATATGCTTAGTAATCAATTTGGACGCACCCAATGGAACTCCTAGATGACGTGTGTCATATGGAATCTTGCTTCGGTCCGTTTGTAGACATTGTATGTTTTTAGTGCTAGTAGGTGCACAGTTTGCGCCTAATGCACCACAGTCTAAGAAACCATTTTGGACATACTATTTGGTACTCCTAGGTGAAGAGGCTCAAGTGGATGCTTAGTTTGGTCAGTTTGGAGATAGTGCTAATCCTCATGCAAGGTAGGTGCATGGTTTGCATGGAACATACCATATGCTTGGAAATCAATTTCGATGCCCCCGATGGAACTTGTCGGCGTTTTCCCCTCGGGGGGTCAGGCTAACGAGTAAATTAGTATGCGTGCTCCCTTTCCCAGATGGTGATGCAAGAAGACACAGAGATTTATCCTGGTTCGGGCAAGAGAAGGCCCTACGTCCAGCGGGGGAGGGAGGTTCGTATTATCTTGCACCTAAGTGCTTGTACAGGGGTGAATACAAGCGTGGTATGAAGTATGGGAGTTCTACTGCGTATGGGCGTAATGTTCCTGTCCGTTCTATTCCTGATTCCCTCCTTTTATAGCTCCAAGGAGAGACCTAGGGTACATGCGTAGATGTCAGAGTAGGGGTCGATAGCAGCATGGAGCGCTGACCTACTTGAGGCTTCCGTACTGGCATGGCCTCGAGCCGTCCCATCTGGATAGCCTGGTGATGATTACGCGTGCCCCTGCATTCTGCTCTGCGCGCCGTCTTGGACTGGTTTACCGGTCGCACGCCTGTACGATATGGCAGCAAATCCGGCGGAGGGGTTGAGATGTAGTCAGTCGACGCCCAACTCGTCCCCAGGAAGGAACCTTGTCCGGTCGAGGGTCGGACGCCGTGTAACGTGCTGATATCTGGAGCACTGACGCTGGATGTCTCGAGGGGGTCCCGATTAGACGTTTCATCCTTGTTTCCCGCATCCTGACACATCCTGGGACGTTCGGTGGGGAAGGCTGCAAAAAGAACGATGGGACGGGTGCCTGTTTCCTATCCCGCTTCCCGTGACCAGTGTGTTAGGTGGGAAAACGGCAGGTGCATTAAATGCCCTGGCTCTCGTGCGCGCGTCAGGCGGCGGACAGTGTCCCTGCGCTCGACACTTTCCGTTTCGCTCGAGCCCGCTCCCGTATTCGACGGTAGCTAGCGCTCGACCCCTGATCGACTCGTTCCACGCTATTTCCGTCTTCGAGGCTACGGCCGTCGATTGCCGCGCATATGTGTGACCAGAACGTCGAGTTGAGGGCTTCGACTTGCGTACAGATAATCTTGCTAGGTGCATCGGTGAGGGTACCCCTTACTGATACCCTCGACAGTAGCCCCCGAGTCTCCATTCGAGCGCTGGCGCTTGAGTGGAGACTTTGCTTTTGCGGTCGAACTTCCGTGGGGGCGCGCGAGCGACCCCGCGGGGGTAGCCCCCGAGCCCTCGAGGGAGTTTTTAACTCCTTCGTGGGTTATTTTGCCTAATTTTCAGAAACGCTGTCGACACCAGTGGTGGAAGGTTCTGATCGGCTTGCCTTGCGAGGAGGTTTCGACGTACTCTCGATAGAGCGAGCGTCTTCCACCACAGATCGAGTTCCTAGCGGGTAGTCCAAGTGAGAACCTGTGCCCCTTTCGAGGGGGTCAGCTGTAGCCCGGAGGCATTCTCATAAAGCAGGGTCGACGTGGTCGGGGATACCGGTCTCATTCGATAGAGTCCGGCGGCTCGATGCCTCCTGTCGGGGGGATTCCTCTCGACTGTCTCGACCCTACATTGGACATCGCCTGCGAGTCTTCGAGGCGGGCCTCGATCTTCGACTGCTCGCTGGGGATCCCTGACTCCGGTGCTCGAGATCGGCTGTCGAACCCTTTCGACGGGCCAGCCATCGACCTCTCGAGACTCTCGCGGGTACGCCCCTTGGCTTACAAGGGAAGGAAGTGGCCGTGGCGGTTCGCCTTTTTGCCCATTGGGCGCGCCTTTTCAGATGGGTGACGTTACGACAATGCGTCGGTGTGGAATTCGGAGCTCCCCGCCTGTGAGGGGAAAGAGACGGTTAGGTGGCGCATTTATGGGGGGGGAGTTACCTCATTTCCCAGATCTGTCCGTTGGCGGACTGCTGCCTATAAATACGCCGTGGCGCCGCCGCCGTTCTTTCTTCTTCCTTCCACCTTCTCGCCTTCATCCTCTCGTTGCCTTTGCTCTCTCGCTGCCTTACGCGCGCGTGCACCCCCTCGAGCGGTAGCGGATCCATCGTCCTTCCAACCAAGATGCCTGTGACACTCGTCGCCGCCGACGGCTGGCGCCCATCGTCGATGACGGAGCGCCGGTTGCTAGAGCTTGAGAGTGAGGGACTCATGCACCGCCGCACCTCGCTGTCGTCGCCAGAGTGGATCGCGCCGCCGGCGAGTTACAGGGAGCCCTAGCCGCCCGAGGGCTACGTGGTGTCGTTCGCCAAGTTCCACCGCCACAGCCTGGGCGCTCCCCCGAGCCGCTTCATGCGGGCCCTCTGCTTCCACTATGGGGTGGAGCTCCAGCATTTCTCCCCGAACGCCATCACCGTCGCGACGGTCTTCGCTGCGGTGTGTGAGGGCTATCTGGGGATGATGCCCCACTGGGATCTGTGGCTCCACCTCTATAGGGGCGAGCTTTTCAACGCCCCCACCGGAACCACCGGCGTGAGGAAGCATGTACGGGCCGGGTGCCTCAACCTGGTGCTAAAGACGAAGAAGACGGAGAGGCCGCGCGAGTATATCCCGGTGGGGCTGTCGTCGAACCACGCTGGGTGGGACTCCCAGTGGTTCTACTTGAGGAACGACACGGTCTCTTCCCCATTTACACGGGCCGTCTGATTACAGAGCGCCCGGACAACTGGACGTACGACGTCGTCCAAGAGCACCAGTCGCGGCTCGACCCCCTCCTCGACGCCATGAAGAAGCTGCGCCTGGAGGGCCTGTCCGCTGCTCTCGTCCTCTCGGCCGTCCATCGTCGAAGGGTCCTCCCTTTGATGTCTCGGCCGTTGAGGATGGACGAGATGGGGTCGGGCGTCTCGTCCCGGGATCTCGAGGCTTGCCGGATGTCCAACGTGGCTCTAGCGGACGATGAGATCGCTGCACGGGTTAGGGCGGCCATCGCTGGTGACTTTAAGTCGAAACACGTCAACGGCTTCCCTATGAGGCCCGACGAAGGCTCGGTCGACCTGGTACGTTCTTTTTCTCACACATAGTTCCGATTCTGGATTTCCCTCGACCCTTTTTTATACCTTCCTTTATTCTGGCAGGGACGTATTGATGTCCGGTCCTCGAGGCCCCCTGTGAAGGAGGACGAGGTCGATCGTGACAGACGGCGCCAGTCCGCTGAAAAGCTGAAGTCCGCCAAGGACTCCGCAAAGAAAGGGGAGAAGAAGAAGAACCTCGACCGCCAAGCATTGGAGGCGCGTCGAGCCAAATCCAGGCAGAGGGGGGAGCCTGAGGAATAATCCCCCAGCGACGACGATAGTGACGACGAGGGCAGCGACGACTCCGAGGGAATGGCGTCCCGTCTTGACCGGATCCTCGAGGACCCGCCTCGGGGTGACGTCGACGTCCCCCAGACGGAGACTCCGAAGGAGGGCCCGAGCGGATCCCATCGTCCTCAGGCCGACATGCCTCCTGCACCCTCGACTGGCCAGGTCGCGCCGCGCCCTCCCCCTGCGCCTAGGGGGGTGGCCATGCTAGGCCCCAGGCGACGGGGCCACTGACTCGCGGTCGCGCTGCGGCCTCCGAGAAAGGAGAGGCCGGCCGCAGGAGCGCCAGTCCTGGTGGCCACCAAGCGGGAATTGCTGTGCCAGGGCCAGTGCCTGCGCTCGAGGGCCCGAAGCCTTGACGCGGGGTGGCTCGAGGGCCACCGGTCGGGGTACCGGTAGGCGAGCTGTTCTTCCCATAGGGTAAGCTTTTTGAAGTTGTGACTTTTGTTTACCCATTCCCTCGCGTTTCCTTGTGTTCTGGTCCTTTCATGCTCGTTCCCTTCTTTTTAGGCTAAAGCGGACGCTCGAGTAGGCCCAGCCCTCAATGGCGAAGATGCTCAAGGCGGGAGCAGCCTCCAAGGAGCTAGGTTTGTAGTTTGTTTCTGGGTCTTGTGACGTTTTTGTGTCGGTTATTACAGTGACCGACCTTTATTCTTTACTTCGCAGGCTCCTCTGACTCTCAACCTCCGGCCGACGCTGGTAGTGCTCCGTCTCGTCCCGAGCCTACTCCGATGCCGTCGACGCGTGACGAGGCGCCCCAAACTCAAGGGCAGGAAGGAGCCCCCGAGCCACCCCGATTGGGGGTCGAGGCGGACCCCATCACCATCAGCGACACGTCTGGCGGTAACGAGGCGTCTGGAGACGCCCAACCTATGGAGGAGGAGGCGTCGACCTCTCTTATCTCGGGACGGACTCCCTGGCCTGCTGGCCTTCGAGCCCTCGAGGAGCAGAAGGAGAAGGAGAAGGAGGGGCAGGAGCGGCAGCGCGAGGCGACGCGGCCGCCACAGGAGCAGCAGCAGCAGCAACAACAACAGCAGGAGGAGCGGCAGCAGCAGCAGGAGCAGCAAACGCTCGAGGGACAGCAACAGCAGCAGCAGGGGGGCCAAGAGGACGGACCACTCGAGCCCCCGCCTCAAGGTCTGCCTCAACCAGTGCCGCCGGCACCGCAAGAGCCTGGCAAGCAGGAGGAAGATTTGCCGGTGTACGGTCCCCCAACCCCAGCGTGGCTTCTTCCGGGGGCGCCCGTCGCGATCCGGGCAGAGCCGGGGCGAGCGGATGGTGTGGTGGCGCTTGCCTGCCTGATGCGCACCCCCACCGACCCCGAATCCGAGATCAAGAGGACGATCTATGGCATGGACGGGATCGCCCCAGGGTTCCTCCGGGAGCGTCGGGTGTGGGAGGATCGATTTCCCTCTGAGGAGGACGAGATTGGGACTTCGGGAAGCAAGGACGGTACCTGGAAGACGGTGGATGATGACGGGCGGTTCCCATGCCTCGTCGACCTGTTCTTGCGCCACGGGGGCTCCCTCGAGACCGTCGAGAACCTTATCCGCGGCGTCAAGGCATGGGCTGATCGGGAGATGGAGAACTGGTGTCCTGATCGGATTCGTATCCGAGCTTCCACCGACCCGTCTGAGCCCAACATCTTCCTCAACGTCAAGAAGGAGGCCGAGAAGTGGGAGCATGTCGAGGAGCTCTGCCTTTGGATGAAGCACGTGGTGGTGCTCCTATCGGACATCATCAACAACGGGCTCAGGCCGGCTTATTTCGTAAGTGTTTTCAATCTTTGATCTTCATGGAACCTTTTGGTTTTGTGTTCTAACTGTTCGACCGCCGGCTCGCAGGACATGAAAGAGACCTCCCGCATCAAGTCGAGCTTCATTCACGCCACAAGAGGCGGCTGGGAGCAGCTCCCCGTCCTCAAGGACCAACTCCTCGAGTCGCAGGAGCAGCTCCTCAAGGCTTATAAAGACCTTATAGCGCTCGAGGAGGAGAAGAAGACGAGGGAGGCTGCTTTGGCCAAGGCTTGAGAGGCCTCAAGAAAGGCGGAGGAGGAGACGACGCTGCTGCGGGAGCGGGCTCTGACGGTCGAGGAGGCCGCGTACAGAGCCTGGGAGGAGGCCCTGTCCTACAAGAGCGTTATCGCGGACCTAGACAAAGAGAAGGGCCTTCTTAAAACCGACCTGGACTCTCTCCGAGAGTCCTTCCATAAGATGAAGGTGGAGCATGTGAACGGCGAGATCGCTAGGAGCGCCGTGGAGGAAGCCAAGAGGAAGGCCCTCGAAGATCTCGAGGCGGAGCGGGCTCAATCCCGCAGGCTCTCTGACGACGTCGAACGTCTGAAGGGAGAGCTGTTGGAGAAGAATGGGGCCATTGCTCAGGCTGGCAAGGCAATCGAGGATCTCCGCGTTGCCAACACTGAGCTGGTTCATTCCAACAGAGAGATTGAGAGGGCCAACACCAGATTAGTCAGCGAGAACACGGCCCTGGAGGAGAGCGTCCGAGGTACGTTTCCTCTGTCGGATTTTCTCTTTCGAGGTGTGTTTGGTTTTTCCTAAGGTTTCTTCTATTGGCATTTACAGGGCTTAAGGACGAACTCCTAGCCGCCCAAGTCGAGGCCCGTAATGCTAAGGCTCAGCTCGAGGCTGAGGTTGCTTTGAACTGTCGAGTGCGGACGGCGATAAGCGACCTCTCGTCCTCTTGGGAGGTCGAGCCTATGGATGAGTCGAGGGAGGACGCTCGAGGCGACGCATTGGTCGACCAGCTGTGCTACATAGGCGCGACGCTACGAGATCGGGTGCGGCATGCCCTCCACATTGGGGTGAAGCGGGCGATGGCAGTTGTCTGCTCGGGCTTCTCCTATGACATGGAGGTAGTATCCCACGGCTTCGTCACTAACATCTCCAAGACCGATGCAGAGAACAAAGAGAGGCTCCGCACCTTGATCGACGACGCGGAGGCTCCTGGAGAGAGGTTGGTCAAGCTATTTGAGCCTGAGGTGCTTCCTCCTGAGACTAGCTCGGGCGGAGGCGAGGGTGGTGAGGACCGTGCCACGGACTGAGGCCTGCGAGCCTGCTTAGGGTGCCTAGGGCCCCTTGTATAATACTTTGTTAATCCTGTTGTTAAGCGATACAATATGTTTTTGTAATTGTTAAATGCTTATTTGTCTTTCCGCTCGAGGTTCTTTTATTTCTCTTTGTTCCTACGTTTGTATTCCTCGTTCGATCTTTCGTAAAAAACAACCTCGATCGTCTCAAGGGTGAGGAAGTGAGTAGAGTTTCTGTAGCCTGGGGGCGTAGGAGTTCTCAGGCTTGTTGTCCCTCGACCTTTGAGGGGCTCGAGGTGCCTTAGCTACTCGAATCGTGCAAGGTTTACTAAGTAGGAAGAGAAAATTTCTTGGCTTTTTCGACGTATGGGGGGGGTCGTCCCCCCTGGTAGCCCCCGAGGGGGTGTTGACTATGATGGGTCATAGTCGGCGCCCCCTTCTAACGTTGAGATTATGACTTGTAAGTCCTTGGTGCAAAAAGAAGTTGCTCGAGGGAAAGACTTCGTTTATTCATTCATTCGTTTACAAAGTCTTGGTACAAAATGTACGCAGGAACATAAGTTTAGAGCTTCTAGGGGTAGAATCGACGTAGCTGTTCAATGTTCCATGCGTTGGTGAAGATCGCTCCCTTCTCGTCCGCTAACTTGCATGTCCCTGGCTTCAGGACCTCGGCCACCACATACGGGCCCTCCCAAGGTGGAGTCAGCTTGTGGCGTCCTTGATTGCTTTGCCGGCGTCGTAGGACAAGGTCACCCACGCTGAGGTCCCTCTTGCGCACATGCTTGTCGTGGTAGCGTCGAAGTTTTTGCTGATATCTGGCAGAGTTGGGGAGGGCCATGTCTCGAGCCTCCTTGAGTTGGTCGACCGCGTTTTCTTGAGTCTCCTTATTTGATCGCTCGTTGTATGCTTTGAGTCGAGGTGACCCATACTCGAGGTCTGTGGGGAGGACAGCCTCAGAGCCGTAGACCATGAAGGATGGGGTGTACTTTGTGGCCCTGCTTGGTGTTGTCCTTAGACTCCATAGGACCGAGGAAAGCTCCTCGACCCATTTCTTGCCGAACTTCTTCAAACGATTGTAAATCCTTGGCTTGAGTCCTTGCAAAATCATGTCGTTGGCACGCTCGACCTGGCCGTTAGTTCGAGGGTGGGCTACTGCAGACCAGTTCACACGGATGTGATGCTGATCGCAGAAGTCCAAGAACTTTTTGCCGGTGAACTGAGTGCCGTTGTCGGTGATGACGACGTTGGGAATCCCGAACCGATGGATGATGTCGGTGAAGAAAAGGACGGCCTGTTCGGAGCGGATGTTGGTGATGGGTCGAGCCTCGATCCATTTGGAGAACTTGTCAATGGCCACCAACAAGTGGGTGTACCCTCCTTTCGCCTTTTGTAGAGGTCCTACTAAATCGAGCCCCCACACCGCAAACGGCCAGGTGATGGGGATCATCTGAAGAGCGTGGGCGGGCAGATGCGTCTGCTTGGCGTAGAACTGGCATCCATGACACGAGTGTATGAGCTCGATGGCATCTGCCACGGCCGTCGGCCAGTAGAAACCTTGCCGAAAAGCGTTCCCTACGAGGGTCCGTGGAGCAGCATGGTGGCCGCAAGCCCCCGAGTGTAAGTCCTCGAGGAGTTTTCGGCCTTCTTCCACGGTGATGCAACGCTATAAGACACCCGTCGGGCTTCGTCGATATAGCTCGTTGCCTTCGCCATAGATCACATATGACTTGGCCCGTCGAGTGATACGACGGGCCTCTGACCGATCTTCCGGCAGTTCGCAGCGGATTAGGCAGTCGAGGAACGGTGTGCGCCAGTCAAACGGTCGACCTGGTCGCTGTTCTACCTCCATCACCTCTGCTGCCATCAGCAGTGCGTCAACGGTGTCGGTTGGCTGGGCGGGAGCGGCATCGACGCCAGCCCCCGAGCCCAAGTCGACAGATGGTTCATGGAGATCTCTTGAGAACGCGTCAGGTGGCACCATGCCTCGGGTCGACGCGATCTTGGCGAGTTCGTCGGCTGCCTCGTTGTAGCGTCGGGCGACATGGACGAGCTCGAGGCCATGGAACTTGTCCTCGAGTCGACGGACTTCCTTGCAGTATGCCTCCATTTTTGGGTTGTGGCAGCTTGAAGTCTTCATCACTTGGTCGATGACGAGTTGGGAGTCACCTCGGACGTCGAGGCGTCGGACTCCTAGCTCGATGGCGATCTTGAGACCGTTGACGAGGGCCTCGTATTCTGCGACATTGTTGGATGCGGCAAAGTGAATCCTGATGACGTACCTCAAATGGACGCCCAAGGGTGAGACGAACAGCAGGCCGGCCCCGGCCCCCGTCCTCATGAGCGACCCGTCGAAATACATCGTCCACAGCTCAGACTGGACCTGAGTCGGGGGAAGCTGGGAGTCTGTCCATTCCGCGATGAAGTCCACCAGGGCTTGCGATTTGATGGCCTTGCGAGGTGCGTAAGTGAGAGTCTCACTCATGAGCTCGACCGACCATTTAGCTACTCTTCCCGTGGCCTCCTTGCTCTGGATTATCTCGCCCAAGGGGAAAGACGAGACCACCGTGATGGGGTGGCCGAGAAAGTAGTGCTGTAGCTTGCGGCGGGCGAGGATTACGGTGTAGATCAGCTTCTGGATTTGGGGGTAACGTGCCTTGGTCTCTGAAAGCACTTCACTGACGAAATAGACTGGCCTCTGGACTGGCAGCGCATGCCCCTCCTCCTGCCTCTCTACCACCACTGCTGCACTGACAACCTGGATGACCTGGGTCGTCGACGCAACGTAAAGGAGCAGTGGTTCTGCAGGTTGAGGTGGGACCAGGACTGGTGCTGAGGTCAGCGTCTTCTTCAGTTTTTCGAGCGCTTCCTCGGCCTCGGGGGTCCACAAAAACGCTCGACCTTCTTCAGAAGTCGATACAACGGTAACGCCTTTTCTCCTAGTCTTGAGATGAAACGGCTCAGAGCCGCTAGGCATCCCGTGACTCTTTGCACACCCTTGATGTCCCGGATCGGCCCCATTCTTGTGATGGCCGAGACTTTCTCGAGGTTGGCCTCGATGCCGCGCTGCGAAACAATGTAGCCCAAGAGCATGCCTCGAGGCACGCCGAAAACGCATTTCTCGGGATTGAGCTTGATCTGGTTGGCACGTAAACAGCTAAAAGCGATCTCGAGGTCCTGGATCAGGTCCCCTCGCCGCTTTGACTTGACGACAATGTCGTCGACATAGGCCTCGACCGTCGACCCTATGTGTCCACCAAATACGTGGAGCATGCAGCGTTGGTATGTAGCTCCCGCATTTCGATGCCCAAACGGCATGGTCACATAGCAATACAACCCAAAAGGTGTGATGAAAGAGGTCGCGAGCTGGTCGGACTCTTTCATTTTTATTTGATGGTAACCAGAATACGCATCAAGGAAAGAAAGGGTTTCACATCCCGCAGTAGAATCGACAATCTGATCAATACGTGGCAATGGAAAAGGAACTTTTGGACATGCTTTATTTAGACTTGTATAATCGACACACATCCTCATTTTCCCATTCTTTTTCTTAACTAATACAGGGTTTGCTAACCAGTCGGGATGATGAACCTCCTTGATGAATTCGGCCATCAAAAGCTTGTGGATTTCTTCGCCTATGATCTTGCGCTTCTCCTCGTCGAATCGGCGCAACCGCAGCTTCACTAGCTTGGAACCGGCTCGAATTTCCAAGGACTGCTCGGCGACTTCCCTCGGTATGCCTGGCATGTCCGAGGGACTCCATGCAAACATGTCGACGTTCTCACGGAGAAAGTCGACGAGCACAACTTCCTATTTGGGGTCGAGGTTGGCGCTGATCGTCAGCACCTTGCCGTCGGAGTTGTTGGGGTCGAGCGGGATCTTCTTGGTTCCCTCTGCTGGCTCGAAGTTGTCCGCGTGGCGCTTGGGCTCTGGAGCCTCAGCGGCCAGGGCTTCGAGTTTTGTGACGAGCTCGGTGGAGTTCTCGACCGCCTCCCCATACTCGACGCACTCGACGTCGCACTTGTAAGCGTGCTCAAAGGAGGAGCTAACAGTGATGAAGCCTTTGGGACCGGGCATCTTCAGCTTCAAGTAGGTGTAGTTGGGTATGGCCATGAACTTGGCGTAGCCCGGGCGCCCGATGATGGCGTGGTACGTGCCACGGAACCCGACCACCTCAAAGGTGAGGGTCTCCTTCCTGAAGTTGGCCGCCGTGCCAAAGCGGACCGGTAGGTCGATTCGGCCTACGGGCAACGCCTTTTTTCTTGGCACGACGCCATGGAAACCGCCGGCGCTTGGCTGGAGCCGTCCCCTATCAATGCCAAGGAGGTCGAGGGTCTCGAGGTAGATGATGTTGAGGCTGCTGCCTCCGTCCATTAGCACCTTGGAGAGCCTGGTGTTGATGATGATAGGGTCGACGACGAGCGGGTAGACGCCTGGGGCGACTACCTTGTCGGGGTGGTCCTCTCGATCGAAGGTGATGGGGGTGCTCGACCAGCTGAGGTACTGGGGCACCGCCATTCTTGCCGCGAAGACCTCACGGTGTTCCCTTTTGCGCTGCCTCGTGGTCAACTGTGTCGAAGGCCCACCATAGATCATGTAGCAGTCGTGGACGGCGGGGAAGCCATCGTCGTCCTTGTTGCCCTCTTTGTCACCGCCCTTCTCCTTCTTCGAGTCGTCACGCTCATCCCTTTTGAACCCTAGACCGTCGAAATGCCTTTTCAGCATACGACAGTCCTTGAGCTTGTGGTTGGCGCCTCCCTTATGGTAAGGGCATGGTTCCTCTAGCATCTTATCGAAGATACCCCCATCTGGAGGGCCTCGAGGCTTCTTCCGCTCCATGGCGGCGACAAGGTTGTCGTCGAAATCTACCCGTTGCAACTGCCGTGCTTTCTGCTTCTTCTTGTTTTTCTTGAGCCCTCGACTGGGGGTTCCATCTTCATCGACAGGCCGCTTGCCTTTCCCTCCTTCACAGCTGAAGAAAGCGCCGACTGCCTCTTCCCCTGCTGCGTAGTTCGCCACTACGTACATCAGCTCATCGACGGTCTGAGGGCGATTTCGGCCCAGTTCCCGCACTAAGTCTCGACTGGTGGTACCAGAGACAAAAGCCAGGATGACGTCATGGTCAGGGATATGTGGCAGCTTAGTGCGCTGCTTCGAGAAGCGTCGAGCATACTCTCGAAGAGTTTCTCCAGACTTCTGCTTGCATTTGCTGAGGTCCCACGAGTTCCCGGGCTGTATGTAGGTCCCTTTGAAATTACCCTCGAAAACTTTAACCAAATCGACCCAGTCGTGAATCTGATTTGCTGGAAGTTCCTCGAGCCATCGATGGACGGTGTCGGAGAGGAAGAGCGGTAGCTGTCTGATGATGGCTCGATCATCTCCTCGAGCGCCACCTAGCTGACAGGCCAGCCTAAAATCGGCCAGCCATAATTCTGGTTTGGTCTCACCATTGTATTTTGCGATGCTGGTCGGGGGTCGGAATGGACTGGGCAGGGGTGTGCTGCGTATCGCCCTGCTAAACACCCGTGGGCTCGGTGGCTCGGGGGCCACCCGGTCCTCGTCGCTGTCGTACCTCCCACCGCGATGTGCGCTGTAACTGCGCTCTTCGGCATCCCCGTGCCGGCGGCGTCGATTCTCTTCGATGTCATGCCGCGCGTCGTGTCGACGCTGATTGTCGACGGGGAGAACGACAGCGGTCTTTCTACCTCAAGGAGGAGGCTGTTGATGGACCGACACCTCCTTTTCATTTTGAGGCGGCTCATCACGCTTTTCAGTGGCAGCTCCTCGTCGTTGAGAAGCTGAGCTTTCGGCTTGTTGAACTGCCGCCACCTGGAGCAGAGTCTGTACCTCATCTCGAATGCGCCGAGCCTGGGAGTTCGACGGTTCTGGCATGTTGTGCAGTAGCATCGTCGCCGCCACTACATTTTGGCCCGCTCGAGGGAAACGGCTGACGGGCTGCTCTGGCTCTGCGTCTCCGACGATTTGTCGATGTACCTCTCGAGCGCGTCTGCGGACACTTCCGCCCGGCGGGTAGGGCAGGTCTTGCTCAAGGATTTGCTCAAGCAGGACGAGGCGCTCACGGTCTTCGTCGAGCTTCATCTTGAGCTCTCGTAGCTGTGCAAGCGGCGCAACCTTGTCTTCCTGTGGAGGGGGGTCGACCTGTCCGTCGTTCCCAGGCGTCCTGGGGTCTTCCCGTGCTGTAGGGGCCCGACCGCCCGCTGCAGCATCCTGCGTCTCGTCGGTAGTCTCTACTGCCCCATTGACGTGACTATCGGTCTCGGAGTCGGAGTCCGGCTCGACGGCGTAGAAGCGTCCCCGTCCCTCATCCACCAGCCGTTGCCTGAGTGAGGTGATCGTGTATCGCCCAGGGCCTAGGCGGCGGAGGCCTCGCACCTCAGAGAAATCTGGCAGTTCGGACGTCGGTCGTAGTGCCCCAGAGTTACGTGGGAGGACCATTGGTCTCTCTTCGTACATCTGGGCGTTTGGGCATATTGCTCTGGCGAGCGACGCCGCGGCGTTGTCCAATCCAAATGGCAGTGCCAACCCGTGTGGAAGTAGCTTAGCGGCGGTGGGGGAGGGCGCGCGAGACACGTCCCCTCCCGTCGTCGTGCCGTGCTGAGCCGTCATGCTCGTGGTTTCGGCATATGGTGCTGCCGGCTCGTGGCCCACCTCCTGCCTCGCACGAGTTGTCGGTCGTGATGAAGCAGAGGAGCGGCAGTGATGCTGTCCGCGCCTCTTCTTGGGCGGGGAGGCGTGGTGGCAAGGGCATCTCGGGGCCCTCATCCGTGCTGGTGCAACACGGGTTCCTCCTGGTCCTTTGACTGAGAGCAAGATCATGTCGTAGCCGGAGCCCATAGACATGAACTCGAGGCTCCCAAACCAAATCACCGTGGAGCGCGGAATCGGCGAGGCGAGAGTAGCCATCTGGAAAGGAGTGGGAAATCGATGAAAAAACACGCAGGACCCCTACGTGGCGTGCCAACTGTCGGCGTTTTCCCCCCGGGGGGTCACGCCAACGAGTAAATTAGTATGCGTGCTCCCTTTCCCAGATGGTGATGCAAGAAGACACAGAGATTTATCCTGGTTCGGGCAAGAGAAGGCCCTACGTCCAGCGGGGGAGGGAGGTTCGTATTATCTTGCACCTAAGTGCTTGTACAGGGGTGAATACAAGCGTGGTATGAAGTATGGGAGTTCTACTGCGTATGGGCGTAATGTTCCTGTCCGTTCTATTCCTGAGTCCCTCCTTTTATAGCTCTAAGGAGAGACCTAGGGTACATGCGTAGATGTCAGAGTAGGGGTCGATAGCAGCATGGAGCGCTGACCTACTTGAGGCTTCCGTACTGGCATGGCCTCGAGCCGTCCCGTTTGGATAGCCTGGTGATGATTACGCATGCCCCTGCATTCTGCTCTACGCGCCGTCTTGGACTGGTTTACCGGTCGCACGCCTGTACGATATGGCGGCAAATCCGGCGGAGTGGTTGAGATGTAGTCAGTCGACGCCCAACTCGTCCCCAGGAAGGAACCCTGTCCGGTCGAGGGTCGGACGCCGTGTAACGTGCTGATATCCGGAGCGCTGACCCTGGATGTCTCGAGGGGGTCCCGATTAGACGTTCCATCCTTGTTTCCCGCGTCCTGACACATCCTGGGACGTTCGGTGGGGAAGGCTGCAAAAAGAACGATGGGACGGGTGTCTGTTTCCTATCCCGCTTCCCGTGACCAGTGTGTTAGGTGGAAAAAGGGCAGGTGCATTAAATGCCCTGGCTCTCGTGCGCGCGTCAGGCGGCGGACAGTGTCCCTGCGCTCGACGCTTTCCGTTTCGCTCGAGCCCGCTCCCGTATTCGACGGTAGCTAGCGCTCGACCCCTGATCGACTCGTTCGACGCTATTTCCGTCTTCGAGGCTACGGCCGTCGATTGCCGCGCATATGTGTGACCAGAACGTCGAGTTGAGGGCTTTGACTTGCGTATGGATAATCTTGCTAGGTGCATCGGTGAGGGTACCCCTTACTGATACCCTCGACAGAACTCCTTGATGACGTGTGTCATATGAAATCTCGCATCGGTCCACTTGGAGACATTGTTAGTTTCGGTGCAAGATAGGTGCACAGTTTGCACCTAATGCACCATAGTCTAAGAAACCATTTTGGACGCACTTGCTGGTACTCCTAGGTGAAGGGGCTCAAGTGGTTTTTTGGTTTGGTTTGTTTGGTGGTAGTGCTCATCTTGATGCAAGATAGGTGTACGGTTTGCATGGAACATACCAAATTGCTTGGAAATCAATCTGGACGCACATGATGGAACTCCTAGATGACGTGTGTCAAACGAAATCTTGCTTCAATTTGTTTGGAGATAGTGTTAGTTTCGGTGCAAGATAGGTGTAAGGTTTGCACATAATGCGTCATAGGCTAAGAAACCATTTTAGACGCACCCGATGGTTCTCCTAGGTAAAAGGCTCAAGTGAAAGCTCGGTATGGTCTATTTGGAGATAGTGCTAATGTTGATGCAAGATAGATGCACAGTCTGCTATGAATGTACCATATGCTTAGAAATTAATTTGTACACACCGATAGAACTCCTTGATGACATGTGTCATATGGAATCTCGCTTTGGTGTGCTTAGAGACAGTATTAGTTTCAGTGCAAGATATGTGCATGGTATGCGCCTAATGCACCAAAGTCTAAGAAACCATTTTGGAAGCACCTATTGGTACTCCTAGGTGAAGAGGCTCGGTTCGGTCTGTTTAGAGATAGTGTTAATCTTATGCAACATAGGTGCACAGTTTGCATGGAACATACCATATGCTCAGAAATCAATTTGGACGCACCAGATGGAACTCCTAGATGACATGTGACGTATGGAATCTCACTTCGGTCCGTCTAGAGATAGTTTTAGTTTCGGTGCAAGATATGTAACCGATTTGCACCTAATGCACCATAGGATAAGAAAGCATTTTGGACACACTCGATGGTACTCCTAGGTCAAGGGGCTCAAATGAATGCTCGGTTTGGTCTGTTTGGAGATAGTGCTAACCTTGATGCAATATAGATGCACAGTTTGCATAGAAAATACGATATGCTCAGAAATCAATTAGGACGCACCTGATATAACTCCTTGATGATGTGTGTCATATGGAATCTTGCTTCGGATCGTTTACATTGTTAGTTTTGGTAGAAGATATGTGCACGGTTTACGCCTAATGCAACATAGGCTAAGAAACCATTTTAGACGCACCCGACGGTACTCGTAGTTGCAGAGGCTCAAGTGGAGGCTCGATTTGGTCTGTTCGGATATAGTGCCAGTCTTGATGCAAGATAGTTGCACAGTTTGCATGCAACGTACCATATGTTAAGAAATCGATTTGGACGCACCCAATGGAACTCCTAGATGACGTGTGTCATATGGAATCTCCCTTCGGTCTGTTTGGTGACAATGTTAGTTTCGGTGCAAGATAGGTGCATAGTTTGTGGCAAATGCACCATAGTCTAAGAAACCATTTTTGATGCGCCTGTTTGTACTCCTAGATGAAGAGGCTCAAGTGGAAGCTCGGTTCGGTCTCTTTGGAGATAGTGCTAATCTTGATGCAAGATAGGTGCACGGTTTGCATGGAACATACCATATGCTTGGAAATCAATTTGGATGCACCCGATGGAACTCCTTGATGACGTGTGTCATATGGAATCTCGCTTTGGTCTGTTTAGAAATAGTGTTAGTTGCGGTGCATGAAATGTGCATGGTTTGCGCCTAATGCACCATAGTCTAAGAAACCATTTTGGAAGCACCAGTTGGTACTTCGGTGAAGAGGCTCAAGTGGAAGCTCAGTAGGATCTATTTGGAGATAGGGCTAATCTTGATGCAAGATAGGTGCATGATTTGCAAGGAACATACCATATGCTTAGAAATCAATTTAGACACACCCAATGGAACTCCTAGATGACGTGTGTCATATGGAATCTTGCTTCGGTCCGTTTGAAGACATTGTAAGTTTAATTGCAAGATAGGTGCACAGTTTGCGCCTAATGCACCATAGTCTAAGAAACCATTTTGGACGCACTATTTGGTACTCCTGGGTGAAGAGGCTCAATTGGAAGCTTGGTTCGGTCAGTTTGGAGATAGCGCTAATCCTTATGCAAGGTAGGTGCATGGTTCATTTGGAACATACCATATGCTTGGAAATCAACTTGAATGCACCCGATGGAACTCCTTGATGACGTGTGTCATTCGGAATCTCGCTTCAGTCCATTTGGAGACATCGTTAGTTTCAGTGCAAGATAGGTGCACAGTTTGCACCTAATGCACCTTAGTCTAAGAAACCATTTTGGACACACTTGTTGGTACTCCTAGGTGAAGGGGCTCAAGTGGATGCTCGGTTCGGTCTGTTTGGAGATAGTGCTAATCTTGATGCAAGATGGATGCACGGTTTGCATGGAACATACGATATGCTTAGATATTAATTAGGACGCACAATGGCATGCAGCCATTTATCATCCCTGGACGCCCTACTCTCCCTCAGCTCTTCATGCAAAAATAACAACCACAAATAATTGTCATCTCTAAATTGCTGGACCTATCTCTCTTTATTCACCCTCCTAATCTCTCTCTTTTATTTTTTACATAGTTACTCATTTGAAGAGCATGGCCTGCATGGCCGGCCTCCACATTTTCTTTTCTGCTGCTCTCACACCACTCTCTACACCCCATGCAAAAATCAGATGGATCAATTCCTTCATCTCTTATTTCAAAAGGACCACCTCTCTCAAGAGTGCTCATTTAGTCTATTATTTACTCTCTTAATTTTTCAACAAGGATGATCAAGGTTCTTAAGGTTCAAAAGGACCACCTCTCTCAAGGTTCTTGTGATGCTTGTACCGGTTGATTGCTAACGTTAGAAGAGGATCTCTACAAGGATGATCAAGAAGTTGGATAGCAAGAATTTGGAAGGCAAGTGTAACATGAGTTCCCTTGTTACCTATTAACTATTTAATCACCTCTTCATGTGCATGTGTCTAATATGATAAACCCCTAAGGACTTTACCTAGAACTTTTGTTATCCTGAATCCCTTGTTACCATGGGTTATGCATATGGGTAGTTTTGCTTAGTCTGCAATCACCAAACAATATAATGTTAATCTTGACTAATGGATTATGTAATCAATGATAAAATGATGCTTTTTAGCAACATGGATAGAAGGGGGCTAGAGCATTGGGCCTTTTTGGGTGCTCTAGTCTGCCCTCCATAAGGACTGAATCTTAAAGCGGCCACCCAGGATTTACCGTACAGCCATGAGAGCTACATGGCTCTAGCTTTAGCTCAGTAAACTGAACTTCTCTAACTTGTTAGTGGTTACCGAAAGGCGCAAGAGGGGGTGCCTCGTGGTGTATAGTTGTTTTCCTACCTTGGTGTGTATAGTGCCGCGACCACATGTGCCTCTTGGAGGAGGACACCTATGCACACTTGCCATTGAAACCTCGCGGCTACTAACTTGTTAGGGGGACTGTCGAAAGGCTTCATAGTGAACCCTGCCGACTTACCTTGGAAGTGAGTCAAGAGGCTGATCACCTCGGGCATATGGGTAACACGACTCATGGTGAAAGTGTACAAGCTCTGCAGAGTGTTTTAAAACTGATATATCAGCCGTGCTCACGGACACGAGCGGCCTGGATCCTTTTCGAGATAGATGGTTCTATGGATGGTTTGGGTGATAATTAATCTTGATGATAATTATTATACTTCTCACCTTGGGAGCTTAAGCATAACATAGCAACATAGGTCTAATAATAAAATATGACCAACTAAAAATGCTTATCGCAGTCAAACCAAGTCAAGCCTTTTGAGCCTTGCATCCCCTCATGTTATACTTGTTGAGTATGGTGCGCTCACACTTGCTTTACATTCAACAATCAAAAATCCCGGATGGGTACCAGATGATGATACAAAGGCGGTGTTCCCTGAGAAGTTCCCAGAGTACTAGGCGAGTGTACCCCCAGTCAACTGTCCCTGTGGAAAATGGAGACCCAAAGTGAAGATTAGGATTAGTTTCCACTATGCTTTGTAATAGATGTAAGCCTTGTTGTAACTATGTTCGAGATATAATAAAGCATTGTTCTTGATATTCTCCATATTTGTCACTATATGTGTCGTGTGGACATCCTGGGCACACATATAGTTAGCGCTTGGTATTCTTTGGAAAACCAGGTGCGACAGTTTGCATGGAACATACCATATGCTTGGAACTGAATTTGGATGCACCCGATGGAACTCCTTGATGATGTGTGTCATATGGAATCTCTCTTTGATCTGTTTAGAAACAGTGTTAGTTTCGATGAAAGATATGTGCATGGTTTGCACCTAATGCACCATAGTCTAAGAAACCATTTTGGAAGCACCTATTGGTACTTCGGTGAAGAGGGTCAAGTGGAAGCATTAGATTTGATCTGTTTGGAGATAGTGCTAGGCTTGATGCAAGATAGATGCACGGTCTGCATGAAACATACCATATGCTTAGAAATTAATTTGGACACACCCGATAGAACTCCTTCATGATGTGTGTCATATGGAATCTCGCTTTCGTTTGCTTAGAGAAAGAATTAGTTTCGGTGCAAGATATGTGCACGGTTTGCACCTAATGCACCAAAGTCTAAGTGTTGAGGATATCAGTAAGGGGTACCCAAACTGATGTGCATAGTGAGAGCATCCGTGCAATACTCGAGGCTCCAGACTCGACGCCCCTCGGCTCCCAACTCCGTGGACCCAGTTGCACGCACGGTCCTCGACAACCGTAGCCTCGAACGCGGAAAGAGCGTCCTACGAATCGACCAGGGCTCGAGCGCCGGCTACCGTCGAATACGGAAATAGGCTCATACGAATCGAAAAGCCTCCAGCGCAAGGACGCCGCCCGCCACCTGATGCGGGCACGGGAACCAGGGCATTTAATGCGCCTGCCGCGTTCTCACCTAACCCGTCAGTCACGGGAAGCGTGATAGGGAACAAGCACACGTCTAGTCGTTCTTCTCATAGCCTTCTCCACCAAACAAGCCAGAACGTGGCAGGGCGCAGGAAGTGGGTCGGAACGTCCAGTCAAGACCCCCCTCGAGACGCCCAAAGTCAGCGCTCCGGCCGGCAAGGCGTTATATGACACCTGACCCTCGAGTAGGCACGTTTCCTTCCTGGGCAAGGATCGGGCGACGAGTGACACCACTTCAACCACTCCGACGTAGCTGCTACCGCGATGTACAAGCATGCAACAGATAAACCGGTCTAGGACGGTGCACAAGAGCAGGATTCAGGGGCATGCGTGATCATCATCAAGGTACCAAGACAAGACGGCTCGAGGCCACGCCGATACGGAGCCCTCGAGTAGGTCAGCACGCCATACCTCTATCGACCCCTACTCTGCCGCCTATACATGTACCCTAGACCTCTCCTTGGAACTATAAAAGGGGAGGCCCGGGAGCGAACATAGGAATAAGACATACGTAGTAGAGCAACCTCACTCCATCTCAGTTCATACCACGCCTGTATTCACCCCTGTACAAGCACTTAGGTGCAAGATAATACAAACATTCCCTCCCCCGCTGGACATAGGGCCTTCTCTTGCCCGAACCAGGATAAATCTTGGTGTCTTTTCTTGCATCACCATCTGCAAAGGGGAGCACGCATACAAGTTTTACTCGTTGGTGTGACCCTCCGGTGGGAAAACACCGACAGTTGGCACGCCAGGTAGGGGTCCAGCGTGTTTCTTACTGATTTCCCATCTTTTTTCCAGATGGCCACCCTTGTTTCGCCAATTCCGCGCTCCATGGTGATTTGGTTCGGGAGCCTCGAGTTCATGTCCACCAGTTTCGGCTACGACATGATCCTGCTCTCGGTCAAAGGACCGGGAGGAGCTCGCATTGCACCCGCCCGATTGAGGGCTCCCAGACGGCCTCGCCACCACGCCTCCCCGCCAAAGAAGAGGCGTGGATAGCGCCACCATCACCCCTCTCCCTTGTCACGATCGCCAGTTCGTGCCAGGTGGGAGGTGACACAGGAACCAACATCCCCGCACGCCGAAACCGCGGGTATGACGGCCCAACGCCACGAGGATCGCACGACCACTATGGGAGACGGCGCGCCTTGCGCACTCTCGCCTGCCACGACGCTGCTTCCGCACGGGCTGTTCGCCCCAAGAAGAGTGCTGCCGTTCGGTCTGGACAACGCCGCAGCATCACTCGCCAGGACGATATGTCCAAACGCCCAGACGTACGTGGAGAGACCAATGGTCCTCCCACGCGACGCTGGAGCATGGCAACAGACGTCCGAGCTGCCAGATTTCTCTCAGGTACGAGGCCTCCGCCGCTTAGGACCTGGGCGATACACGATAACCTCCCTCAGGCAACGACTGCTAGAGGAAGGACGCGGATGCTTCTACGCCACCGAGCCGGACTCTGGCTCTGAGTCCGACAGCTACGACCCTACTAGGGAATGCTTCCATATGGACGGGGCGGTGGAAACTACCGACGAGACATAGGACGCTGTTGCAGGCGATCGAACCCCTACAGCAAGGGAGGACCCCAGGACGCCTGGGAATGACGGTCAGGTCGACCCCCCTCCACAAGAAGACAGAGCCGCGCAACTTGCGCAGCTACGAGAGCTCAAAGCAAAGCTCGATGAGGATCGCGAGTGCCTTGTCCTGCTTGAATAGATCCTCGAGCAGGACCAGCCGTACCCGCCTGGCGGAAGTGTCCGCAGACGGGCTCGAGAGGTACATCGGCGGATCGTCGGAGATGGGGAACCTGAGTAGCCCATCAGCTGTTTCCCTCGAGCGGGCCAAAACATTGTGGCGGCAATGATGCTGCTATGCAATATGCCCGAACCATCGAACTCTCAAGCACGACGCATTCGAGACGAGGTGCAGACTCTGCTCCAAGTAGCGGCAGTTCAGCAGGCCGAGAGCTCGGCCTCTCGACATCGAGGAGCAGCCACAGAAAAGCGTGATGAGCCGGCCCAGAATGAAAAGGAGGTGTCGGTCCATCAGCAGCCGCCCCCTCGAGGGAAAAAGACAGCACTCGTCCTCCACCACCCCGTCGACAACCAACGACGGCACGACACGCGACGCGACATCGACGAGAATCGTCGCCGTTGATATGGGGACGCAAAAGAGCGCGGTTACAGCGCCCACCGTGGCGGGAGATACGACAGCGACGAGGACCGGATGGCCCCGGAACCGCCGGCCCCTCGGGTGTTCAGTAGAGCGATCCGCAGCACGCCGCTGCCCAGCCCGTTTTGACCCCTGACTAGCATCGCTAAATTCAACGGTGAGACCAAGCCAGAGCTGTGGCTGGCAGACATCAGACTAGCCTGTCAGCTGAGAGAGAGGAACAAGTGTAAGAGGAGCCATTGCCTGAGAAAATGCAAAGACATCAGAAGGTGAGAATCGTAACGTCAAAAATCTTACCCCACGGGAAGGGCAACCCGCCTACCGGCGCCTCGACCAGCAGGCCTCGAGCCACCCCGTGTCAAGGCTCGGGCCCCTCGTGAATGGGCGCAGGTCTCGGCTCGGTGTCTCTCGCCTGGCCAGCGCCCGGACTGGTACTCCCGCGGCCCGTTTCCCCCTTACTCGAGGCCGCGGCGCGGCCACGAGTCAACGGCCCCGTTGCCAGAGACTTAACCCGATCGCCCGCCTTAGATGCAGGAGGAGGTTGGGGGGGGGACGGTCCGACCTGGCGTGGGCACTGGAGGGGTGTCGGCGCGAGAGCGGCGCGGAGATGACTCCCTCTGTTGACTCCCATGAGGCCTGCTTGGTGCCCCCTTTGGGACTCCCGTCCGCGGGATGTCGACGCCGGTCTGAGGTGGGCCCTCGAGGATCCGGTCGAGACGGGACGCCATCCCCTCAGAATCGTCACTGTCGTCATCACCGTCGCCGCCATCATCCTCATCGGGGGATTCTTCCTCTGGCTCGCCCCTCTGCCTGGACTTCGCTCGATGATTCTCCAAGGCTTGCCGCGCGAGATTTTTCTTCTTTTCCTTCTTCTTCTCCAAATCCTTTGCGGACTTCAGCTTCTCCGCAGACTCGCGCCTCCGGTCGTGATCCACGTCATCCTCCTTCACCGGGGGCTTCGAGGATTGGGCGTCGATCGATCCCTGCCTAAGCCAAGATAAGTCTTAAAGGAGGTCGGAGAAAATCGAGAATCCAAACCATACATGGGAGAAGGACTTACCAGGTCGATCGATCCCTTGTCAGGCCACATAGGGAAGCCGTTGACGTGCTCCGACTGGAAGTCACCAGCGACGGCCGCCCTGACTCGGGCCACAACCTCATCGTCCGTCGGAGCCTCGTTAGACATCCGGCAAGCCTCGAGATCTCGGGACGAAACGCCGGGACCCATCTCGTCCATCCTCAACGGTCGAGACATCAACGGGAGAAACCTCCGATGATGAACAGCCGAGAGGACGAGAGCGGCTGTCAGGCCTTCCTCGCTTAGCTTCTTCAAGGCGTCGAGGAGGGGGTCGAGCCACGATTGGTGGGCCTGGACGACGCCATACTTCCAGTAATCCGGACGCTCCGAGATCAAACGCCCGGTGTAGGTAGGGAGGAGGTCGTCATCGTTCCGTAAGTAAAACCATTGGGAGTCCCATCCAGCATGGTTCGAAGTCAACCCCACCAGGATGTACTCCCGCGGCTTCTCCATCTTGCTGGTCTTCAACACCAAGTTGAGGCACCCGGCCCGTACCGGCTTCCTCACCCCGGCGGTCTCGCTGGAGGCATTGAAGAGCTCGCCCCGGTATAGGTGGAGCCACAGATCCCAATGCGGCATCATCCCCAGGTAGCCTTCAGACACCGCGGCGGTGATGGCGTTCGGCGAGAAATGTTGAAGCTCCACGCCGTAGTGGTGGCAAAGCGCCCGCATAAAGCGGCTCGGAGGGGATCCCAAGCCATGGCGGTGGAAATTGGCAAAGGAGACCACATAGCCCGTGGGCGACCTTGGCTCCCGGTGATCCGCCGCCGACGCGATCCACTCAGGCCGTGACAATGAAGTGCGGGGGCGCAGGAGTCCCTCCCTCTCGAGCTCCAACAAGCGGCGCTCCATCATCGACGACGGGCGCCAGTCATCTGCGGTGATGAGTCTCACCGGCATTTTCAGGTGGGAGAAGGGTGACTTCACTACTGCTCGAGGGCATGCGCACGTGAAATGGCAAGAAGGCAGAGGCGAGAACAGGAGCAGAAGGCGGAAGGAGCGACGGCAGGAAGCCCACAGGACATCTATAGACAGCAACCCACCAACGGACGAATCCGACGGATACGGTAAATCCCCCAATGAATGTGCCGCCAAACGGTCCTTATCTCTCTCACACAAACGGGACGCTACGAATTCCACACCGGTATAGTGTCGCAACGGCTCCCGCCTAAAAAGGCGCGCCCAACGGGCAAAAAGGTGAACCGCCGCGATCTTTTCCTTCCCCTATAAGCCAAGGTACGTATTCATGAGAACCTCGAGAGGTCGCAGGCTGACCCACCGAACGGGTTCGACAGCCGATCTCGAGTACCCGAGTCAGGGATGCCCAGCGAGCGGTCGAAAAACGAGGCCCGCCTCGAGGACTTGCTGGGGATGTCCAAGGCGAGGACGCAATGGTCGAGAGGAATCCCCCCGAAGGGAGGCGTCGAGCCGCTGGACTCTATCGAACGAGACCGGTAACCCCGACCACGTCGACCCCGCTTTATGAGAACGCCTCCGGGCTACAGCCGACCTCCTCGAATGAGGCACGGGTTCTCACTTGGATTACCCGCTAGGAGCTCAACCTGGGGTAAAAGACGCTCGCTCCACCGGGAGTACGTCGTGACCCCTGCGTGATACAAACCAATCGAAACCTTCCACGATGGACATCGAGAGCGCTTCCGCAAATTAGGCAATACAACCCTTGAAGGAGTCAAAAAACTCCTCCAAGGGCTCAGGGGCTACCCCCGCGGGGTCGCTCGCGCGCCCCCACGGAAATTCGACCACAAAAAAAGAGCCTCCCCTCGAGCGCAAGCACTCGAGCAGAGACTCGGGGGCTACTGTTGAGGATTTTAGTAAGGGGTACCCTAACTGATGTGCATAGTGAGAGCATCCGTGCGATACTCGAGGCTCCCGACTCGACGCCCCTCGGCTCCCGACTCCGTGGACCCAGTTGCACGCACGGTCCTCGACAACTGTAGCCTCGAGCACGGAAAGAGTGTCCTGTGAATCGACCAGGGCTCGAGCGCCGGCTACCGTCGAATACGGAAACAGGCTCGTACGAATCAAAAAGCCTCGAGCGCAAAGTCGCCGCCCACCGCCTGATGGGGGCACGGGAACCAGGGCCATTAATGCACCTGCAGCGTTCTCACCTAACCCGTCAGTCACGGGAAGCATGATAGGGAACAAGCACACGTCCAGTCATTCTTTTCGCAGACTTCTCCACCAAACAAGCCAGAACGTGGCAGGGCACAGGAAGTGGGCCGGAATGTCCAGTCAAGACCCCCCTCGAGACGCCCAAAGTCAGTGCTCCGGCCGGCAAGGCGTTATATGACACCTGACCCTCGAGTAGGCACGTTTCCTTCCTGGGCAAGGATCGAGCGACGAGTCATAGCACTTCAGCCACTCCGACGTAGGTGCTACTGCGACGTACAAGCATGCAACAGATAAACCGGTCCAGGACGGTGCACAAGAGCAGGATTCAGGGGCATGCGTGATCATCATCAAGGTACCAAGACAAGACGGCTCGAGGCCACGTCGGTACGGAGGCCTCGAGTAGGTCAGCACGCCATACCTCTATCGTACCCCTACTCTGCCGCCTATACATGTACCCTAGACCTCTCCTTGGAACTATAAAAGGGGAGGCCCGGGAGCGAACACAGGAATAAGACATACGTAGTAGAGCAACCTCACTCTATCTCAGTTCATACCACGCCTTTATTCACCCCTGTACAAGCACTTAGGTGCAAGATAATACAAACATTCCCCCCCCCGCTGGACGTAGGGCCTTCTCTTTCCCGAACCAGGATAAATCTTTGTGTCTTTTCTTGCATCACCATCTGGAAAGGGGAGCACGCATACAAGTTTTACTCATTGGTGTCACCCCCCGGGCGGAAAACACTGACACTAAGAAACCATTTTGGAAGCACCTGTTGGTACTCCTAGGTGAAGAGGCTCAAGTGGAGGCTCGGTTCGGTCTGTTTAGAGGTAGTGCTAATCTTGATGCAAGATAGGTGCACGATTTGCATGGAACATACCATATGCTTAGAAATCAATTTGGATGCACCAGATGGAACACCAAGATGACATGTGTCATATGGAATCTCACTTCGGTCCGTTTAGAGACAGTGTTAGTTTCGGTGCAAGATAGGTGCACGGTTTGCACCTAATGCACCATAGGATAAGAAACCATTTTGGACGCACCCGATGGTACTCCTAGGTCAAGGGGCGCAAGGGAAAGCTCAGTTTGGTTTGTTTGGAGATAGTGCTAATCTTGATGCAAGATAGATGCACGATTTGCATGGAACATACAATATGAAATCTTATTCGGCTCGTTTGTCATATGAAATCTTGCTTCGGCTCGTTTGTAGACATTGTAAGTTTTAGTGCAAGATACGTGCATAGTTTGCGCCTAATGCACCATCGTCTAAGTAACCATTTTGGACGCACTATTTGGTACTCCTGGGTGAAGGGGCTCAAGTGGATGCTCGGTTCGGTCTGTTTGGAGATAGTGCTAATCTTGATGCAAGATAGATGCACGGTTTACATGGAACATACGATATGCTCAGGAATCAATTAGGATGCACCTGATATAATCTTGCTTCAGTTCGTTTAGAGATAGTGTTAGTTTTGGTAGAAGATATGTGCACGGTTTACGCCTAATGCACCATAGGCTAAGAATGTCACCGAACCGACCAAATTATAAGAGTTCAAGTGTAGAAACGATCGACTAGCAATCAAGTTTCCAAACTTGAGCCCATATAATCCCGGTAGTCAACTGAAATCACGAAGGACTTCAAACCAACTTGCAACAAACCAAGATCGTAATAGTTCAACATAACACAGCGATTGTTACATAGTCATTCATTGCCTTCGAAGCGGCACCACATCGGAGTTACTTAGTTATTACAACATATGTTCGAAGTAGCGGAAGCAAAATAGTTACACACACTTTCCAAAGTTAATTTCATAAGTTCTTGTTCAGCCAGGGTCTCTTGCCATCCATCCAAAAGCAACAGGTATGAAGTAGTTAGAGAACCGTGCCCAACAGTTTAGTCCTCATCGCCAGCGGGATGGAGACAGGTCTTGCAGAAGCCATCATAAAAGATATCATCCGCAACAGGTGGGAATAAACCCTGAGTACGAGCATGTACTCAGCTAGACTTACCCATCTAGTAAAACATAAACGACACCAAGGATCATGCAAGGCTAAGTATAATGTGGAGCTGGCTTGACTCAACAGTTGCCAAAAGCATAATTGAGCTACATTATTGTAAAAGCGTCATATTAATCATCATTAGCCTACCATTCGATTAGCACCTGTACTAAACACATCACTTGATTATTACAATCAATAATAACCATATCAAGTTCATCATGTACTCTTGCTTGCTATCATCATTTTCATGAGCCAAAGTTCTTTTGTGAATGCTACGTTTGCCGCTGCTCTGTCAAGTTCTCACTATCCGGGAGAGACGGCGATTCGAATCGATTCCTATCCAGCTGGAGGGTTATTCCTAGCACTCACCCAAGCATCCCCCGTCGGAGAGCCAGCGGGTCACCTTTGGTACGACTCAGGAATCGCGGCTCCGATCAGTGCCGCACTCCCAGGGCTACCACTCTGCCAGGGAGGTCAGGAATTTTAACTCACCTGCCTTTGGTCTTACGCCAATGGTCCCCCGCACACTGCACTTCCTCCGGTAGTGCGCACTTTATACTTGCCGGTCTTCCGGCCTGAGTCATACTACTAGGCTTCGCGGTCGAAACGAGTTATCTGGCCAACTAAGTGTTAGGCATGCGTTCAACATGACAAGAGGACGTACAACGGTCGGTCCTTAGCTGCCACAGACGGAGTTACTACAACCTTGCAAAACTCCACCCGGCTTATGTCAATTTAATCAGGTTCCATCCACGATAGCACATATAGTCAATCGTGATCCGACACACCCTATATCCCGCAGGTGACAGGATATCACCTGACTTCTACCGATTAAAGCATGGCTAAGCCGCTACTCGATCCTAACTCTATAACCAGGTTGTGGTAAGATATCTAGACAAGGATTGAGTAACATGCAGCAAGGGTTTCATCACAACTCCTATACGTAATGCATCAATAGATATAACATATTCAAGTAAACTTTCGAAATTAAAGAGGAGACTTAGGATGCTCCGGGGCTTGCCTTTCACGAACGAGGCTGGCTCATGGTTAGGGCACTCAACTTCCTCTTCGGGCTCTTCGAGTCTGACGTGCTGGACCTCCACCTCCGGATTGCCCTCCTGGCCTTCGGGGTTCACCTAGAGCTCGAAGAAAACTGTTGCGTCCGGTGCACCTATTGCATGTATGATAAGTAAGAATGGGTGCATACTCGATGAGGATGAATGCTTGTCAATGCAATAGAATTTCACTGGACACTCATTTACTGAGTCAACTTCTAAGATTAACTCACAAAGGCTAGCTAACTAAGTTAGCAAGACTTAGCAAGTCAACTATAAACAGCAAGTATCACATAATAGAACAGTTTAGTAAACAGGTCATAACTATTTCTATGCAGATCCAACAAATATAAATGAAGACATTCTGGAAAGCTTATGAAATTGTCTACATTTCATCTTTAAACATCACAGCAAGATTCATAAATTAAACAAGTCATTTAAACAAAGTTCCAGGTTCTGTCCCAGAAAACAGAAAGCACCTATTTCTGTAACCCAAATTGGAATAGCCATAACTTTCAAACTTTTGGACCAAATGATCCCAAATTTAAACCACAGCTAGTTCATAAAGTTTACAACAACTTTGATTTAGGCAAGTCTTCCAGAAAACCAAGTTATCATTAAGCAAAAGTTAGATTACTCCCTTGCTGTCCAGAACAGCTTTTAACCCTTAATTAATTATTTGATGACATAGCCAAAGCATAAACAGTGCCAACCAAAAATCTTATAAGCACAAGTATATCATAAGATAACCAGAACATCATATGTTAACCCCTAGATATTTATTAACAAGGCATTTATCAATTTAATTCTATAAAAGGACATAATTACAAGATACTAACAAAAGTGCTCAGAAAAATCTACAAAAATCACACAAGCACAAGCATAGCAACTGGACATCACCATAAAATTTTCAGAGCAAAAGCACATGCCAAAATCAAGATAAGCATTTAACATGTGGCAAGGTGTTTATTTCACAAATTAAGAAACATGGCTTATATAGTGTCAAACAAGAGATTTCAGATTATTTACATGCTACTAATACCATAAACAAGTTTGACACCAATGTAGAGCACCAGCATAAACACCAATTATTTACTATGATTTAGATAAGGAAACAAGCCATAGAATCGACATAAATTACATATCATAGATATAGTACTCCAAAAATCATGAAATATTTATCATAGCATTCTAATACCACACAGAGACTACCATAAAAATTTCATAGCAAAAGGAGCAGTAAAACAAAAGATATGAATTTACTCATAAATAACAAGATTAAATCCTAATAATTATTTTTCCTAGAAAACATGGTATATTTTATATTTTTAATAAAAACTAGCCAACTCAAATAATCTCACAAAATTGGCTTCACAATTTTTGGATAACCAGAACCAGAGATATGATTTTTGCAAGAAGGCCAAAAATCTGGATTTGAATAAAAGAAAGGAGGAGACCGTTGAGTCACTGACAGTAGGACCCTCACGTCAGCGACCCAGAGAACAAAGGACTCCTTCGCCGGCAAATGCTCGCCGACGGTGAGCTTCTCCGGCGGATCCAACGGCACCAGCGTGCTCCTAGAGCGATCCCGCATCGATGGAGGTAAGTGGCGCTAGGGTTACAGCGTCGGAGAGGGGTCGCCGTCGGCCATGGCGGCACGACAGAGCTACCCCGGCTTACGCCGTCCATCTCCGACCGGTAGAGCATCGGGGAAGGGCGGCTTAAGCACCAGTGAGTTAGCGCGGAGCTTTCTTGGTAGAAACGCCTAACTCTAATGGCTCCGGTGAGCCTGCTCACGTGCAAGGTACTCGTCGGCGGTGAGCACGGCGGTGCGGCGACCGTGTTCCCGCACGACAGTGGTGTTTCAGCCGGAATGGCATGGCGTGGACCGACACCAACACCTAGGCCGACCTTAACGTGACTCAGAAGGAAGAGAGGAGGCAAGGATGGAGCAGCGGCGAGGTTCGCCGGAATCGGTGTCGCGACGGCCGTGAACCCGACGTCGACGAACTCGCGAAATGTCGCTGTTGACACCGTTTTTGGGCACGTGTCCAGGATGGCAGGATAGGGTGGCAGTACAATGCGGGTTGCTGATGAGGATGGTTGCCGATGAGGGAGAGGTTGAATGTGACTAAGTCCACAGGCAGTAATATGGTGCCGATGGCTGGGTAAAAAGGTCTGCCGATGACTATGGCAAGGGGATTGCCGATGACGCGAAGGAGGAGTCCAGAAGCTGCCAGTTGTCATCTGGAGGAGTTTCGGTTTGTCACGAAGGATAGTTTTATTATTTCCTTAGTTATTTGCATCGTTTTGTATACGGATTCCGTGTAATTTGGAATTCGAATTCTAATCGTGTCTAGTCGTAGCTCTTTGAGCAGGGTATAAATATAAACCCTAGGACCTTGTAATCAAATATCAAGAAATCAATCAAACACACGTTTTTACTCATATTCCAGCATCTACTTTTCGACGACTTCGTCATACTTTTTTTCCTTTTATTACGAGTCCTTAGGAATTCGTCGACTTAAGCTCGGCGTGTTCTCAAGTTCCGCGTGAGTACCTCTTAGCCGTGACATCCGGGCGCATCGCTGTTGTCAGGACTAAAGTATTCGAGTTATCACCTTTGCCGATAGCAAGGTCAAATCGGCTGGCACGCCTTAACGTTTGAATCGGGTATTAGCCCTTTGTGTTTGCAGATCAGTTTTGCATCAACACATCTTTTGGCACGCCCAGTGGGACAGATTCAAGATCAAGATCAACATGTCGATCTCTGACCTCGATCAAGAGAACGTCATCCCCGTGACGGAGGCCAACCTCAAGGATGAGCAAAAGCAAGCTATTGCCCAAGCCATGGAAGAGTTCAAGCAGCAATGCCTGAAGTCTTTCAGCATAAACAGGAGCGGCGAAGTGGTCCAGAAAGATGCACTACCGGCACCACGGCAGGTCACCTTCGACGCCAATCCTGGCAAGCTTCAAGATATGGTTGACAATGCCATCAATCGAGCGTTGATTAACCAAGCTGGTGTACTGTCTAATACGGTTTTCAACGCCGTAGCAAGAACTTTCAAGGAAGGACAAATCCCGCCAGATTATGTGGGGCCCTCCCATCATCAGCCAACGGCACCAGAGGTCACGGCTCCATCGGCTGCCTTGACGAATGCAAGTGCACAGTCTGCCGTCCCTCCAAGTACATTGGGGACTACTGGTGCACTATCTATGCCGATGGCAACCAACCCCCAAATTTCAGTTGGGCAGCATAAACTGACAACAGATATGTTGGCATCGGCAATGTCAGGGTTAAATCTTCCTCCCAACTGGTGGGGTTATGGTATGCCTCCAGAGTTGACGCCGGGAACATCACAAGTAACTGACATGAGGGGCAAAACTCCTATGACATCGGCACCTCCCAATGCGCCGGTGAACCAGAGTCCTCGGTATACCACAACTACTACCGCACGGCCTTACACTGGGAATCCTCAAGATTCAATGTTCCAGATGCCCAACGCATCGGCAGAGTCAATGCTGATGCAACAGAGGTCTATGGCCCAGTCGGGGTATGTCAATTCGACGACGGTACCCAATTACCAATCATCGGCAGCACCTATGCCGATGAACGCTAATAATGGATGGCTTGGACAGCAAGCCTTTCCACAATCGCCCCAGCAGGGTTATCAGACTACGGGGTTCCAGCAAGGGCAGGTTTATCCCGGGTTCCAAGGTCAGGGGATTCCCAACTAGCCAATAAATTTTGGACAGCAACTCGGAGGGCAGCCAATCGGTGGACAGCAGTTTGGTAGTCCGCAGATTGGAGGACAGGTGACCAATACAATGTTCCATGCAGGTCACGTCCCAAACAGACACGTGGAGGTTCGCCACCAAGTGCCAGATCCGCAGCCGCCTCATCGGCAAGATGCCGATGCGTATTGGGCCGATAAGATTGCTGAAGTAATGAGGGAACAATTTGGGATAAAACCCAAAGTCAACACTTATTCTTATCGGACACCGTATCCTCCAGCGTATGATTTGATCCCGCTTCCACATCGGTACAAGGTACCGGATTTTACAAAGTTTTCCGGACAGGACGACACGTCAACCATGGAGCATGTCAACAGGTTCATTATTCAATGTGGAGAGGCTGGTAACAAGGACGAATTGAGGGTTCGTCTATTTTCATCATCATTGTCTGGATCGGCCTTTACTTGGTTCATATCATTACCTCCCAACTCAGTAATTACTTGGGCCGATCTAGAGAAGCAATTCCACAGATACTTCTTCTCGGGGGTTCATGAGAAGAAGATCACCGACTTGGTCAAGTTGAGGCAACGTAATGATGAGTCGGTTGAGGGATTTGTGCAGAGGATACGAGAGGTCAAGAATAAATGCTATAGCGTGGTTCTGGATGATCGGCAGCTAGCCGATTTGGCTTTCCAGGGTTTGTTGCCACATATCAGGGATAAGTATGCTTCTCAGGAGTTCGAAAGTTTAAGTCATTTGGTGCAGAGGATATCTGATCAAGACATCAAGCCTTTCGAGCCTAAGAGGGCATGGAATAAAAAAGTGTCATTTGTTGACGAAGCAACAAGCTCAGATTCCGACGAGGAACCAGTAATCGGTTTGGCAGAGTGGGTAAAAAACAAGAAGCCGATGTCTTGTCCTTTTGGGCAGAAGGAACCAGAGAAGTTTGCCTTTGACACCGCCAAGGCCGATAGGATATTTGACTTTCTACTTCAGGAAGGTCAAATCAAACTATCACCGAACCACGTAATCCCGTCGGCAGAAGAGTTGAAAAGGATGAGATATTGCAAGTGGCATAATGCAACTTCACATGACACCAACGAGTGCAAAGTATTCAGACAGCAGCTGCAATCGGCTATAGAGTCAGGGAGAATCAAGTTTGATAGTTCTAAAGCCCAGAAGCCGATGAAGATAGACCAACATCCTTTCCCGACAAACATGTTGGACGCTAAGGGAAAGGCTAAGGTCTTAACGTCGGAAACAGCTGAGAAGAGTGCATCGGTAGATCCTCAGCATCAAGTTACTACTCCCGATGCAAGAAATAAGGGCTTGGTCCAGGAAGGAACTAGCTCAGGAAGGCCTCCTCGGTCTGGTATCGTCATAACTCATAGAAGGCCACGAGGAAATTGGCAACAACGGGAAGATCGGTATCGGCGCCAGCAGGAAGATTATCGACGGGAAGAAGAAAGACGCCGACAGGAGTGGAATCGGCACAGGGATCATTGGAATTGTCCGTTCTTCATCCATTGTTGGGAGGAAAATATCAAGCTTCCTACTGTCAGAGACTGCCCTGAGTGCAACGGTTATGATCGGTACGGTAGAACCGATCGGCGTTATCATGATGATGAACGGCGATTTAATGGGCCAATCAGAGGAAGGGCGTCAGTTCATGATAGGCTGGAGGGCAGGCTTAGCGTTCACGATCGGCTCGGTGACCGTGTCCGGTATTTTCCCAGGAACCAAGAGGAGCTCGAAGGAATGGCTGATGCGCGGGTTCCCGATGAATTAATATTTTGCAGGGATGCTAACACGCATCGCATGGAGTCAAGAGAGAACCAACGCCCGACGGCAAGGCAAAGGCCACTTCCTCCATGGTGCCCTCAAGGATTAACCAAGACACAGAAAAGGAGGTTGCAACGTGAAAGGCAGGAAGAGCTAAATAAAGGAGAGAACTCTGGAAGTCGGCAGCCGTCAGACACTAAGAGGGAAGGTCCATCGGCTGGCGTCAACATGGTCTTCATGTTGCCGATGGAGTTTCTTGCACCAGCCAGTGACGATGAGTTGGAAATTTCTGATCAGATAGCTCAGTTGGCTCTGGATCCGATGACGGCTATCTTTGAGAAACCTGCCGATGACGAGAGGCAGCATCTTAAGGCCTTGTTCCTCAAAGGAAGGGTTGATGGGCAGCCAATGACTAAGATCCTAGTTGATGGTGGAGCTGCTATTAATATTATGCCGTATGCAGTATATCGGAAGTTTGGGAAAGGGGATCAAGATTTGACCAAGACCGATATGATGCTCAAAGACTTTGAGGGAAACGTGTCTCCAGTCAAGGGGGCGATATGTGCAGAGTTGACCATCGGCAGCAAAACCTTGCCGACAACTTTTTTCGTGATCAGCGGAAAAGGTACCTACAATTTATTGTTGGGGAGAGATTGGATTCATGCCAATTGTTGTGTCCCATCTACAATGCATCAGTGCTTGGTTCAGTGGGTAGGTGACAAGATTGAGATCGTCCCAGGGGATTCTTCTTATGTTATCGCATCGGCAGAAGCGGATACTTATGAAAAGACTAGGTGCATTTCAGGAGAAGTTTGGGAGGAAGATTTTCTCAAAGTTGCCGATTATGAGATTCTACCGATCCAAGCAGTCGGTTCTGACGATGGTTTTTAATGGATAGATTCGCCGATGATGGAAAATTAGGCCAGGGGTTCACATCGGCCGATGATTTGGTAGAAGTAGATATAGGTAGTGGTGATAAGCCTAGACCTACTTTTATTAGTGCTAAATTAGATCCTGAGTGTAAGCGACAACTGATTAGTTTGTTAAAGGAATATAAAGACTGCTTTGCTTAGGATTATATAGAGATGCCTGGTTTAGACCGATCAATTGTCGAACATCGGTTACCCATCAAGTCCGGATTTCGGCCACATCAGCAACCAGCCCGTAGGTGTAATCCTAACATTCTACCTGATATTAAGGCCGAAATCACTAAACTTATTGAAGCTAAGTTTATTCGGCAGTGTCGGTATGCCGAATGGATTTCCAATGTTGTTCCGGTTTATAAGAAGAATGGGAAGCTTCGGGTGTGCATTGATTTCAGGAATCTCAATAAAGCTACGCCGATGGATGGATACCCAATGCCTGTCGCCGATCTACTGGTTGATGCTGCGGCTGGCCATCGGGTTATCAGCTTCATGGATGGTAATGCGGGTTATAATCAAATATTCATGGCAGAGGAGGATATTCCAAAAACCGCATTCAGGTGTCCTGGTCATGTTGGACTATTTGAATGGATAGTCATGACTTTTGGGTTAAAGAATGCTGGTGCTACTTATCAAAGGGCCATGAATTTTATATTTCATGAGTTCATCGGCAAGTTCGTAGAAATTTATATCGATGATGTGGTGGTTAAGTCTGGAGATTTCTCAAAGCATCTTGCCGATTTACGAAAAGTGTTGGAGTGCACAAGGAAGCATGGATTGAAGATGAATCCCAACAAGTGTGCATTTGGCGTATCGGCAGGGCAGTTTCTTGGTTTCATGGTACATCAGAGGGGTATTGAAATTAGTCGAAGATCTATTGATGCCATCAATAAAATAATGGCCCCTACCAATAAAACCGAGCTCCAATCCTTGATCGGCAAGGTGAATTTTATTAGAAGATTTATATCGAATTTATCTGGGAGAATTCGTGCTTTCAGTCCTCTTCTTAAATTGAAAGACGATCAGGAGTTTGTTTGGGGAGAAGAACAGCAGTTGGCTCTGGATGAAATCAAAAAGTATCTAGTAAATCCTCCAGTTTTAGTTCCACCTCAACAAGGGAAACCCTTCAAATTATATTTATCTACCGATGGATCGGTTATCGGTTCAGCTTTAGTTCAAGAATTTGAGGGGAAAGAGAGAGTAATTTATTATTTGAGTAGGAGGTTGATTGATGCTGAAACCAGGTATTCGGCCATTGAGAAACTGTGCTTATGCTTATATTTTTCATGTATCAAGCTGAGACATTACCTGTTGTCGGCTGAATGTGCTGTTGTTTGCAAAGATGACGTGGTCCGATATATGCTATCTATGCCGATTATGAGTGGTAGGATCGGCAAATGGATTTTAGCGCTGTCGGAGTTCGATTTGCGTTACGAATCGGCTAAGGCAGTCAAAGGGCAGATCATAGCCGATTTTGTGACTCAGCATTGCGGTCTAGTGGAAACCTTGGAAATTGCACCCTGGACGCTCTTCTTTGATGGATCTACCTGTGACCGGGGGGCAGGAATCGGCATCGTATTGGTTTCTCCTAAGGGGAGGAAGTATGAGTTTTCCTTGCCGATTGTTGCTACATCAACAAATAATCAGGCTGAGTATCAAGCTCTGATCAAGGGGTTGGAGTTGTTAAGAGAAGTTCGCGCTGACGCTGTTGAAATATTTGGGGAAATCCATGAAGGAGTGTGTGGAGCACATCAGTCAGCTTTTAAGATGAAGTGGATGATTCGAAGGAATGAATATTTTTGGCCAACCATACTTGAAGATTATTTTAAATATTTCAAGGGATGTCAAGGTTGTCAAAAGTTCGGTAATATCCAGAGAGCACCCGCATCGGCTATGAATCCTATAATAAAACCTTGGCCGTTCCGGGGGTGGGCCATCGATCTGATCGGCCAGATTTATCCACCATCTAGCAAAGGGCATAAGTTCATTCTAGTTGCCACTGACTATTTCACTAAGTGGGTCGAAGCTATTCCTTTGAAGAAAGTCACATCGGCCAATATGATTGATTTTGTGAAGGGGCATATTATTTACCGATTTGGGATTCCCCAAACGATTACTACCGATCAGGGCACCATGTTCACGTCGGGGGAGTTCGATGAATTCGCAATCGGTATGGGAATTAAAGTGTTGAATTCTTCTCCTTACTATGCTCAAGCCAACGGGAGGCCGAAGCGTCTAACAAAGGAATTATCAAGCTTATTAAACGAAAGATTGAAGAAAATCCTAGGCGGTGGCATACATTGTTAAATGAAGCACTGTGGTCTTATCGGATGGCTTGTCATGGATCAACCAAGGTGTCACCCTATCAATTGGTGTATGGACATGATGCAGTGTTGCCTTGGGAGACTAAGGCTGGATCTAGGCGATTATCTTTTCAAGATCAATTGGCTGCCGACGATTATGCCACTTTGATGACCGATGAGTTATATGATTTAGCAGGGCATCGGTTAAAGGCTTTAATGAGTATAGAAGAAAATAAGAAGAGAGTTGCTAGATGGTATGATAAAAAAGTAAAGGCTAAGGAGTTTGCCGATGGGGATTTGGTATGGAAGTTGATTTTGCCAGTCGGGACTAAAAGTTCGAAGTTTGGGAAGTGGTCTCCTAATTGGGAAGGTCCTTATCGGATAAGACACTCAGCTCCTGGTAATGCCTATATTCTACAAACTCTCGAAGGAGTTGAATTTCCCAGAGCATTAAATGGCAAATATTTAAAGAAGTACTACCCCAGCATATGGGTCGACGCATAAAAGTTTAAGTGCCGATAACACTCCTATCGGCTGGATTTAAATGTTCAGGGGCAGACTTAATGTTTCAAAAGATGCCGATAACAGTCTTATCGGCTAGACTAAAAGCTAAAAGCGGAAAAACAAAGGTGTGTTGCCGATGAAAGCTTCAGATGTTCAGCAGCGCTTGGATTGCTGATATGGCGCGCAGCCGAATCTGATTGGCTGTCTCTATCTCTTTGATATCATCATCGGCAGAACCTTCTATCGGCTTCAGCTTCCTCTTCAGCTGCAGCGCTTTGCGACCATGGACGTTTCGCTCTTGTTCAAGGTGCTTGATGGTCTCCGGCAGTTGGCTCTCTTCTTGCTGGGCTTGGGACAGAGCGTCCTCTACTTGCTTGAGTTCGGCTAGTAGAGCTTCTCTTTTTGCCGATAGATCAGACACTTTCTGCTTCAGTGCATCACCTGAGGACTTTAAGGTGCCGATGTTCTTATGTTTCTCATCGGCTAAGAGCTTTTCTTTCATCATCTCCTCAGAAAGCTGGATTTGAGCGGCTCTATCGGCAAGGCGTCGAGTGGCTCTCTGGTACTGTAGCTGGCGGCTTTCTAGGTGTGCAGCATGGAAGAGTGTTTCTTCAGCAACGGCAGGAATTTGGCCTCTAAAGGTCTTGAACAGGGCTTTGGCTGGGTCAGAATCGTTGACCAGTTGAGTTGTGTCTTGATGAAGTATGGCCGATAGCTCTTCCAGCTTAGCTCTGGTTTCTGCCGATACAGTTCCAACTGCCCGAGAGGAGCTTGCTTCCTCGCCTTCTTCTTCGAAGATATCAATGGCGAAGGAGAATAAGCTGTTGGGAGAATCTTGTTCCTGAAAATGAAGATGAAATAAGTCAGTTTTATGGTCAAAACTTCGGCAGATGATATTGGTGGAAAATTGGATGACTTACTTGCTTCAAGGCGATTTCTTGCCTTTGACTCAAAGAGGCCGATGGAGCTACAGGTTGATCGGCAAATGTTGCCGATGGAACGATATCGCCTAAAAGAAGACAGGAAGGATTATGAGACTAAATGAGAATAAGTTTATCGGCGGAAGTATTGTTGAGATATGTTACCCGGAGGAGAGAGAACAGCTGCCTGAGTCGGGGAAACCGCCGATGATATAACTGGGCCTGCTAGGCCAGTTGTTTGTTCACCTACGTCAGCTGATGTACCTGCCGTTTGAGGTTCTTCCTACTAGGGTTCTTCCATCTGTGGTGCTTCCTGTATTGGTTGGGGAGATGGTGCTTGCTGTGTCTGGACTTCTGGAGGAGAAGGGGAAGATTCCACCGGGATTGGGGACACCGGAGGAGGAGGAGTTGCCACTTTCTGGCGCTTTGTTCCAGCCTTAGCACCTTGGGTGCCCTTCCTCTTTGGCTGGCTAGACTGGGGGGCATCGGCACCTTGGCGTTTGGCTTTTGCCGCTGCACCAGTTTGCTGCAACAACAAAAAGGAGTTTATGAGCACAGATAACCGATACAAAGATAGTCAGCATAAATGAAAAAGGTTTTAACAGATTGCCTTGAAAGCTTGCGCCAGAGTGGAAGCAGTTACCGTTGGTGATGTCTGAGTTTTCCTGGTGGTAACTTTCTTGAGACGCGCACCCCGATGCACGATGGAAGCCAGAGTGGGAGCATTATGGCCGATTGAGGAGATCGGGCCTGATGGGAATAAGTCGATCGGCTTGCCACTCCTGCTAACCGATGGGGGGGTGTTGTCAATCTGCAAAAGGAATACAGGGGTAAGTTACCGATGGGAATAGTATTGGAAAATGAGACATCGGTTTAAAATACTTACAGTGTCATCAGGGACTTCGTATTCGGGGTCGATCATGCCGCGGTATGAGAGGGCCGATCTGCAGAATAGATTCTCTTTCCATTCTGCCCACCATAGCTTGTATGCCTGAGTGATAAAGGCAGCTGGAACCCATTCTGACAGATCTACATCTGTATCGGCATTTGGTGGTAGCTGGGCTACTCAAGTCCACTCGAGGAGGTTGGCGATGGGTTCTCTGGGCTTTATTACATCGGCATAAGGAAGTGCAATCGGCAATTGGCCGAAAGCTAGCTGGCGAGCTAATGCCGATGGATTATAAAATTCATAGGTTTGGGGGGAGGTTTTCGTGCTACCGAAGAAATTCACTGGTATGGCTCTGGGAGTCACAATTGCCATCATCACCTCATTGTCCCTGTCGAGAGCTTCATCAAATGGATTGAAGGTCAGAGGGAGCATGCTGTCTGGGTCGTCATAAGCCAGCCATGGTCGTTCATCTCTAGCCAGACCCTCATACAGAATCTCGAAGAATCGGCCGATCTGATCCGGATTGTTCCCTGAACCGGGTAAGACTATAACGGCTTCGCCAAAGTTCAAGGGGGCGCGCGTTGCCGATTCCTCTTCACCCAATACATGATTCTCGGCTATATCTCTTGGGAAGTGCTGTGAGAACAAGTTGAAATCAAGGCGCTTGTGCAGGTGCAGATTGAGCCACATATTAACAAACCACCAGGGGCCTCCCAAGTTGCCGATGGATTGGCCAAGCAGGAGTTTCTGGGCTACCTGATGAAGAAGGTGGTAAACAGCGCCGAGCAAATATCGGCCGAGAGGAAATTGGCCGCCGCTAGCCAGTCTTTCTGCTGCCGATAGATAGACAGAAGTCGGTCCTGCCGATCGACCACAGAATACAAACTTGTCCAGCCACATGTTCAGAAAGGTGGTTTGCTCCTTTGTGGTGACAGGCCCTCTCCCCCGGTACTTCTGGATGTACCCTGACCAACCGCCGATAGCGCGAGTCTCCACTTTGGCACTGGGGGCGGTATCAAAAAAGTGGGTGCTATCGGCAGAAGATATATCTAGCCCAGTAAGCATGGCTGCATCGGCAAGGGTAGGAGAAGCAGGGCCGTGGCCAAAAACAAAAGCATTGAGAGTGTCTGACCAAAAGTAGGATGCAGCTATCAGCAATGACTCGTTCGTGTGCATATCGGCAATGGATAGCCTAATGCATTGAGCTAGCTTCCTCTCACCCCATTGAACTTCATAAGAATTGCTGACCCTCAAGAACCAATCTTTCCACCCTACAGTAGGGCTGGGCCAAGAACGAAAGGTGTCTTTCCACAGATCTAAAGAAAAGTTTTCAGCTCTAAAGGGAATCCTGTTGGTTTCTGCATTGATAAGGTCGGTTGGATCTGGATCCCCTAGAGGGCCGAGGCACTGAAGGTGTGGTTGATCGGTAGGGATGACAATTTTGTTGGACAACTCCTAGTGTTTTGGGGAATAAAAATACAAAGAAAAAGGAAAAAGGAAAATATTCGGTAAGATGAATCGTAGATGAACAGGAATGCGAGAAAAAGGTACAGCAGATGAGATGGAAGTCTGACCTCAGGAACGACGAAGCCAATGGCCATCTTGTCGTGAAGAGGACGTTGGAGGGCACCGGAGTTGATGAAGAAGAGTGCTTGTCGGAGGTCTTGAGGGTTGTAGATGGCGCCGCCGCTGGAAAAGCAAAGTTGGATAGTAGAATGGTGTAATGGGGGAGGAGTACCCAAGAAGGAACTATTTATAGGACAAGATGGGCAAGGGCAAATCCGTCTTATCTCTTTGTCGCATCCGAGAAGCCCGAGGGTACTCAGGTGGATATGGTAACTGTTCGCACGGTAATCTAGGGATTGTGCAGGTGATTTGACTGGAAGCGGTCATTATCTAAAGATATTTTACTGTGCGCGATCTCCTGGTCGGTCCATCGGCGATATTATATAACGGTCATCTTGCCGATGGGCGGATAGACGAGGGGTAACCGTTTTTTGCGAATATCCTGGTCAGAGCATCGGCAGATCTTTATAACGGAATTGTTGCCGATGTACGACCAAGAAAGATGCCCGTTTAGGAAGTTGGGGATTTCGAGGAATCTGCGGAGGATTAGGATCAGAGTTGTCCAGATTGAGGTTGTCGGTTACCAGATTAGGAGCATTAATTGCGGAGAAGGCATCATTACTGCAGAGAATTTCGGAGCATTAATAGTTTTATACTCCGAAACTGGGGGGCATGTGTTGACACCGTTTTTGGGCACGTGTCCAGGATGGCAGGATAGGGTGGCAGTACAATGCGGGTTGCTGATGAGGATGGTTGCCGATGAGGGAGAGGTTGAATGTGACTAAGTCCACAGGCAGTAATATGGTGCCGATGGCTGGGTAAAAAGGTCTGCCGATGACTATGGCAAGGGGATTGCCGATGACGCGAAGGAGGAGTCCAGAAGCTGCCAGTTGTCATCTGGAGGAGTTTCGGTTTGTCACGAAGGATAGTTTTATTATTTCCTTAGTTATTTGCATCGTTTTGTATACGGATTCCGTGTAATTTGGAATTCGAATTCTAATCGTGTCTAGTCGTAGCTCTTTGAGCAGGGTATAAATATAAACCCTAGGACCTTGTAATCAAATATCAAGAAATCAATCAAACACACGTTTTTACTCATATTCCAGCATCTACTTTTCGACGACTTCGTCATACTTTTTTTCCTTTTATTACGAGTCCTTAGGAATTCGTCGACTTAAGCTCGGCGTGTTCTCAAGTTCCGCGTGAGTACCTCTTAGCCGTGACATCCGGGCGCATCGCTGTTGTCAGGACTAAAGTATTCGAGTTATCACCTTTGCCGATAGCAAGGTCAAATCGGCTGGCACGCCTTAACGTTTGAATCGGGTATTAGCCCTTTGTGTTTGCAGATCAGTTTTGCATCAACAGTCGCTCACCTCGGGGAGATCTCGTCCAACCGATGGGTGGAGAAGATGGAGGTGCTCGAGGCGAATTCGGAGACGCTCGAAGGTGAGGCAAGACGCAGCGGCGAGGACGTGAGGAGCTCGCGAAGCTCACGGCGGCAATGGCGACGGCACTTTCGCCTGGCGGAGCGCGAGAGAGAGAGAGGCAGGGAGAGAATGGACGGGCACTGAGTGAGTGCGGGGCGTCGTGGCGTCCATGATGACATCGACGACCTGACGGGCGGGGCCAACGCCGGCGTACGGGCGACAAATGGCGGACAGGTGTCGCGCTGGGTGACCACGACGGCGAGCTCGGGTCTGAAACAGGCAACGAGATCACCGAGTGATAGAGCAACTTCGACGATGAATAACTTTCAAACCAAAACGAGTTAGGAGATGGTGTAGTTGACAAAGTTGAAGTACTAACTGAGTTCTATAACATTGCCAACTAGAGCAAAAGCCAGATCGCCCTGGATTGAGAGATATGAAGTTTTCAAAATCGATCAAGCAAACTGCAGCGTCCCCAGACTTAGAAAATTTTTCTAAGTGTTGGAAACAGCCCCAAATCTGCCTTGTGGGTCACTTTTGAGCTAGATGTGATCATTTTCATGCGATGACCATAAAACAACTTTTGTTCCTTATAAAATTTGCTACAGCTTTTCTGTAGAAAGTTTTGACGTGCAAATAATTTTTGAAACACTTTTTAAAAGCCTAAGCAAAAAAGGTTTCTAGGGTCTATATATGTAAGTATGACTTAACTGATTATTTTGGAGAAGTGATCAACATGAACATTGTTCCTAAGGTTGAGTTAAGCATAGATAAGCTAATTACAAAGGCTTAACACACAAGCATGAGCATGGTTCACACAAACATAAGCATAGGAAGCATGATAAAACAAGTGAAGGCACACTTAAGCATAAAATACCATGGCTCAAGGTAGATGATGATCATGATATGCTTGAATAGATGATGATGCTCATGTTATGCACGTGCTTTATGCAACCATAACACTGGGGTGTTACAGCCCTCCCCGCTTACAAAAAACTCGTCGCGAGATTTGGAAGCTTACTGATTTTCGAAGAATCTTTTGTAAACTTTTTTTAAATAATCCTCCGTTTCCCAAGTGGCATCTTCCTCCCCGAGGTTACTCCACAACACCTTGTAGAACTTAACCACACGATTACGAGTCACCCGTTCCTTGCGATCAAGAACCGCTACAAGTTTCTCCTCGTACACCAAGTCAGGTTTCAACTTGACATCTCGAACTTCCACTCATTCCTCCGGAACACGAAGGCACTTCTTCAATTGTGATACGTGGAAGACAGGAAAGATAGCTCCGAGCTCAACTGGTAGTTGAACCTTGTATGCTACATTCCCTTTCCTTTTGAGAATCCGATAAGGTCCCACATAACGAGGTGCAAGCTTTCGCTTGACTCCGAACCTTTGTACGCCCTTCATCGGAGACACCTTGATATACACATGGTCACCGACTGCAAACTCAATCGGCTTCCTTCTCTTGTCAGCATAACTTTTCTGATGAGCTTGAGCAGCTTCCAGATGTTGCTGGATGGTGCGGACTTGCTGCTCTGCTTCGTTCACGAAATCGATGCCGTAATACCTTCGTTCTCTAGATTCCACCCAACTCAACGGGGTTCAACATTTTCGACCATACAGGGCTTCGAATGGAGCCATCTTGATACTCTCCTGATAACTATTGTTGTAAGAGAACTCAACTAACGACAACCACTTTACCCAAGAACCCTTTGAAGAGAGAGCACATGCCCTCAACATGTCTTCTAGGATTTGGTTGACCCGTTCAGTTTGGCTGGCCATTTGGGGATGATATGTCGAACTACGGACCAAGTGAGTACGAATCTGCTCATGTAGACACTCCCAAAAATGGGCAGTGAACTATGGTCCACGATCTGATATGATAGTTCAAGGCACACCATACTGATGAACAATGTGCTCGAAATACAATTCCACATATTGATGTGCACGATAGTCAGTTCGAACTGGAATAAAACGAGCAACCTTGGTCAAACGGTCTACAATCACCCAGATAGAGTCGTAACCCTTAACAGAAGTTGGGAGTCCAACGATGAAATCCATTCTGACTTCTTCCCATTTCCAACCAAGAATGGATAAGGGTTGAAGTAAACTGGCTTTCATATGAACGGCCTTCACACGGCAACAGTTGTCACAACGAGCGACAAAAGCAGCAATCTCCTTTTTCATCTTTGTCCACCAAAACAGAGGTTTCAAATCCTGATACATCTTGCTGCTACCAGGATGAATAGACAATTTGGACGAATGAGCTTCAGATAAGATCTGATTTCGTAGCTCATGGTCTTTTGGTACCACGAGTCGATCTTTGAACCAAACAATTCCGTTCTCATCGACCCAGAAATGCTTGGTTTCTTCTTCTTTCATTTTCCTCTTTATATGGTGGATGCCTACATCTGTTTGTTGCAATTCGATGACTCGATTGTGAAGAGTACTCTCCAGAGAAATCTGATTGAGCACGAGTGGGTGCATAAGATGTGACAACAACGGATCTTCCACCTGAACTGAGTGACAGTGCGCTTTCCGACTCAAGGCATCAGCAACCACGTTTGCCTTGCCCGGATGGTAGTGCACTTGCAGATTATAGTCTTTAATCAACTCAAGCCACCTTCGCTACCGCATGTTCAATTCAGGTTGAGTGAAGATATACTTGAGGCTCTTATGATCAGTGTAGATATTACACAGATTACCCAGCAAATAGTGCCTCCAGATTTTTAAAGCATGAACCACTGTAGCCAATTCTAAGTCATGAGTAGGGTAATTAACCTCATGCTTTCGAAGTTGGCGCGAGGTATACGCGATGACACGTCCTTCTTGCATCAGCACATGTCACACCCCAAAATTCCTTCTTTGGGATATGACTTAGAAAACACTAAAAACAAAGCCAAAGATTTTATTATTTGATAAAATGTTCCAACTTTAGTTATGTTGTCAACATTTTAGATAGTGGAAAAATGTGAGTTTCTAAAATTTTTGCAATACAACTAAGTGGTTTGTTGCATTCATGCCTCTGCACTGTGTTTTTGTGTGGAAAATAAATTTAAATGTTTTCAAATATGCCTAGGGTTGATCCCAATTTCATCTCCCCAAAATACCAAAAGTATTTTGCCAACATCCTACAAAAATTTAGCATGACCTGCTCTCTCTCTCTCCTAGTTTTCTTTCTCGAGCTCTTAGTTATATTGGTGTCCATGAATATTTTTTTAGGTCAATCCAACCTAGTCCACATTCTCTCATTTTCCCAATGTATCATTAACATCTTTCTCTAGCGTTGGGTCAAGCACAACTCAGCTCAACACACCTCTCTCTCTTTGTCCCAACTCTTAGCTGCCCCTATCTCCCTCTCTCTTTCACATCAACATGCAGCTCTCGCATACATGGTGTCACCCTCATCTTTCCCCCAATGCAGAAATAATAGAAGCACATAATGCCTCCTTTAATCTTTTGGACCAAGCAACAATAATCATTATAATTCCACTCTCTAATTTCCTTTCTTATCTCAATATTGATATGCATTGTGAAGAGCAGCTCCTCCATCACTAGCTACATCCTTTTGCTGCTCACATGCCCCTATTTTGCCCATGCAAAATAAACAGCCCTCAAAGCTTGTTACTTCCCCTTAATTTCCTCTCTAAATAGTATGGGTAAACATTAGGCATGCTTCATCCTCTCCCATTCATTTCTGCATGCATACATGCAACAGAGATGCATTATTTTCTCTCCTCCCTCTTAATTTTCATCATGCAGATTAGATGGACACACCTACTAAGTCGGTATCCTCTCTTATGCTGTCCCCTTCTCCTCCTCCATGCAAGAATTATATCTACATCAATTCCCATCTCTTAATTTCCTGCCTCATCACATTTGCATGTCTCTCTAATTACAAGATTAAAAGCTGATGAACAGCCATCCCTCCTCCTCTGCTGAACACGCCAATCCCTTCTCATGCGAAAAATACATGCATCTCCTCTTTAGCTCTCTTAATTCCCTAGACAAAACTCTCTTGAGAGTGCTTCTTTATTCCACCAATTTATTATTTTTTCTTCATTTTGCAACTATGCAGCAGCACTACTGCATCAAGATGTTGCCCCCTCTCCTCTTCTGGTGCCGACCCCTACCTTTTCCTTAATGCAAACAGCAGCACTTAATCCATTGGCTCACCTTCTTTACATACCCCCTCATCAATCTCTCTTATCTCTCTCCCCCTTAGTGCATGAGCGTAACAACACAAAATTTTTAGGCATCAATGGCATGCAGCCATTTATCATCCCTGGACGCCCTACTCTCCCTCAGCTCTTCATGCAAAAATAACAACCACAAATAATTGTCATCTCTAAATTGCTGGACCTATCTCTCTTTATTCACCCTCCTAATCTCTCTCTTTTATTTTTTACATAGTTACTCATTTGAAGAGCATGGCCTGCATGGCCGGCCTCCACATTTTCTTTTCTGCTGCTCTCACGCCACTCTCTACACCCCATGCAAAAAATCAGATGGATCAATTCCTTCATCTCTTATTTCAAAAGGACCACCTCTCTCG